>NW_025765256.1:0-217698 GCF_003918875.1 Haliotis rubra
ATGATGAAAATATATTTTTAATCATAACATAATTTGGGGGTTGACCTCTACTTGTTTTTGTGGGGATGGGGTTGGCTTTGGGGATTTATTATATAGCATCAATAATGAGAGAGCAGTAGCAGCAGTTGCGCCTACAGCTATCCACAGAGTATAGCTACTCTTGTGGTGCTTGGCTAAGCCAAGCTTTACCGCCGACAAACAGGGCTACCAGTCTATCTCGCTTGTCGTCTTTGTTATCATCCGACACTAACTCAAGTAGTTCATTATACTCCATCTTATAATGTAGTAAACAAATTTTAATTCTAAAAAAATAATACCCTACACACACGAAACACAGGGATGAAGGTTAAGTTACAAACGATAAGAATGTCGGAAACCATTATAAAATATGGCCAATATATTTTGTTGATTTGGCCCCCGGAAAATAGTGGCGACTCAAAAGTGGTCGACACGCTCGGGGGGCAAGAGAGATGTGTGGCCATATTTAAATTATTAAACTTATATATACTCTATGTATATAATAATGTCACAGTAAGGAAGGAAGCCAGATCCTTTCCGAGATTAAGAGATCCTCTAGGAAGCGATAAAGGAGCTATTTCGTGAATGGAGCCTGTATCAAGCATTTCAGCAAAAAGTGATCTTGTACCCCAATTCTGTATACTACTCCCCTGCCATGTAAAAATGACTCCCAACTTTTTCTGTAAAAGGTGCCACTGGCCCCAAGCTGTGAATGTCTTGGCAGAACACTGGCTGTCTTGAGAAATTTGAGGAGTACATTTTTATTTCACTGTCATTTTGTTTTTAGGTACATAAACTGATTAAAGATTAAATATTTAGAAAGCTGAGAATTAATGCATTCCATACATAATTCAAATGACACGTAAATCCTACTTTGTAAATAATTATTGCAAGTTTTATTTGGGGATGTCATTTTGCTGCTATCCTATCGAATGGGTTCGACAGTAGCATTGAGAGGATTAAACACATTTATTTAAAGTCCAGTGAAAACCAGTCCTACAACCTGAAATTTGGGTGCAAGTTGCAAAGTAATGTCGCCAGTACATAATGAACTCATTGTTAGATATAATGAAATCATTGCTAGGTATGCTGATCTCTGTTAACAAACAAGATCACCATGATCCTACAGATCTACTCTACAATCGGTCTGCAGTCAACTTGCTGTATCCTTTAGCCAGTGTTGGGTGTGACAACTCAACTGGTGAAGCTACTGGTTCACTGACTATAGTGGGCTCATTTGCTGTGGAAGATTTCAAAATCTGCACTGGTGGGGATGTAACAGACTCTTTCGGTTTAACTGGACACTGGGTAACTCCCGATACGAGATGATCAACATGTACATATCTCTTGAGGTATCTTCCGATTATGACTACTCCCATTGTGACTACTCCCAGTTTGACTACTCATGAACATAAACGTATAATGGAGCATCCCTACACTTAACAATGTACTGTACCTGTATAGTTGATTACACCCAGTTTGTCTACTCTTTGAAATAAACCTATAAGGGAGACTCCCAGGGCCTACCTATAATGATTAGCACCCAAGTTAATCAGGGATCTTGTGATCATTCATTGTTTATTTTGATATTTCGAGATAACTCCTCTACTCGGATTAAATCTGTGTACAGGTTGTTTGTTTTGAAAATTGGACATAATCCCTTCAACTATCATTCAAACTATACTCAGCAGCAAAAAGAACGTCAATACAAATTCAAAATTAGATAGGCACTGAAATCAAATCATTACAGAAATGGACATAATAAGCGGATCAAACATTTTTGTGTACAATATCTTGACACATCAATGAATAACTCAGCACTATTCCAAGACATTACGTGAACGTTTGCAGGCCATTCAGACTCTTGACTTCAGTATCTAGTGTGACCACCGAGAGCGGCAATAACTGCAGCACAGCTTCTATGCATGGAGTGCACCAATCGATTGATGAAGGCCATTGGCACCTGGAACCATACTCTGAGGCCTGGTGCAATAATTGGCTATGTTCGGCCTTGGTATGACATTATTCAGTCACCTCTGAATTTCATCCCAAAGATGTTCAACTGGGTTTAAATCAGGACTAAGGGCTGGTCACTGCATAATTTTGACACTGTTCTGCTGTAGGAAGTCCCCTGTAGCTCTGGCAGTATGGACCCGAGCGTTATCAAGGTGGAAAATGTTGTTCCGGTGACGTGCGAAATGTGGTATGACGTAGGGTCTGAGAGCTTGGTCGATGTAGCGCACCGCTGTGATGCTGCCTCCTCTCCCTGGACCAAGGTTCTGGAACACCACAGGACCCACTCTCTGGTTCAGGCCTATTCCACCCCATACCATGATGCTTGCACCTCCCCATGAGTCTCTTTCCATAACATTGGTCTGAGCAACGCTGGCCACCGCCGTCGCCATATTCTTGTTCTGCCATCTGCAGTTGATATGCAGTATCAACTCTCATCTGTGAACAGAAGAGTTCTCCATTGCCTGTATCACCAGTTTTGGTGTTGTAGGGCAAACTGTAGACGTTTGCGCCGATGACGAGGGGTGAGGATAGGTCCACGGTAAGGTCTATGGCAATGGAGGTTCCTGCTGTTAAGACGTTGATGTACTGTATCAGTATTGATTGGTCTTCTGTGTGTTCCCACTGTCTGGCGTGCTGTTTCGGATGCCTATGTGAAAGGATTCTGTACATACTGTCGCACAACATGGCAGTCTTGTCGTCTTGTGGTCACCCCTGGTCTGCCAGTACGGGGGCGATCATTTGTGGTGTTGGTAGCCCGGAAACGTTGCTGCAGCCTGCAGATGGCCTGAACATTGTCCTGGCAGTGACTGGCAATGGCTTGTGCAGTGTGGCCAGCTTCAAGTCTTCCTAGCGCCTGGTTCCCTCTGAGCTGTCGTGAGAAGGGGCATTCTCCTGATGTTGTAATGTGAATGTTTCAACCAGGTTTGGTGGTGCATTTTATAGGGCTGGTCCTTGTGAACAGTACGTGCAGCATGAGTTGCATGAAAACATGGAGAAAACCGTATCATCTCGAGCTCAGGTTGCATTTTTGAGACCATTTTTTTTATTCTATTCTGAGTTTGGGAAGGAATGTCTTTGCTCAGGTAGAGTTGGAGACGTTGTCAAAAATATAAAATCAGAACATTAAATGAGTTTACAGTTATCCGTTTCTGCGAAGGAAACTTCCAAACTGACGTTTCTTTTGCTGCCTAGTATATTAACTGTAGTACACAAAGATATTCTCAATCATTTTTACCGAGCGTGATTGTCGTAGAATTTATTGCTCGATGGAGCTGTTAGTGCTATTTCCCTGAATCAATTTAAATACCATGAAAAACCCAACAGAAACTCACAATTACTTTGATTTAGATTTTGGGACTACATTTTGTCAAATCATCCATTGTCGCCTCAAGTGCGTCTGTAGTAATCTAAATATAATCGACATATCTCGAAAACATCTAAGTGTTCATGTGATTATTATAATAATGAAGACGTAATGCATTACCTTTTTGCATGTCGGAACTATCAAAATTTAAGAACTGTGTATTTTTACATTCAAGGGTATGATGTAAAAATCCTATATACGGTATGGGCCGCATTAAATAACTCAACAAATTGTGACATTCTCAACACATTACACCAGTTCTGTCGCACCATTTGAAGCTGGATGATAAGCAGGGACTCTTGTATGTTTCATGCTGTTCTGACACAGAAAATCAGTAAATTCATTTGCAATAAACTGCTGACAGTTGTCCGAGACAGTTTCCTCTGGTACCCCATATGCTGCAAACAGTGTACGGAGTACATCAAAATTTTCTGTGCAGTAGTTGATGATGCCATGTGATAAAATTCTATCCATTTACCGTGGGAATCGACTACAACCAAGGTAGTGCCATCCTTCTTTCTCTGCAAAGTCTATATGCAACCTTTGCCAGACTCGAGTAGGCCAATGCCAAGGATGCAGTGGGGTTACTGGAGCTTGATTCTTTAAGTACAAGTAGTACTGTTTCCAACCAGTCTTTCAATGTCTGAATCTAGACAAGGCCACCATAGACAGCCTCTTGCATAAGTCTTGATACGTGACATTCCTAAGTGTTCAGTATGTAACTCAGATAACAGTGTCTCCCATAGTGAAGAAGGAATCACCACTGTATTCCCCACAAGATACATTTAATTTCAACAGACAGCTCATCTCTTTGTGTAAAGAATGGCTTAATTTCTTCATACTGATTGGTGAGAGGCCAACCTGAACAAACAAAATCCAGAACATTACTGGATCCTTCCTTGTGGCTTCTGCTACATCTTATGCAGTAACTGGCATATCCTCAAACACTGAGAACTGATACATATCTGATTCCAGTGACTGCTTATCATCTGGGGATGGCAGTCAAGACATAGCATCGGCATTGCTGATCTTCTGTACTGAATGGTGTGCTGATTATCCAGAAAGTAACATGGCCCATTGTTGCATTCTTGCAGCTGCCATTGCCAGAATGCCTGTTTTTGGACCTAGTATTGTGGTGAGGGACTTGTGATCAGTCACCAGAGTAAAAGTCCTCTCAAACAGATACTTGTGGAACTTCTTAATTCTAAAGATTATGGCCAATGCCTCTCGTTCAATTTGTGCATAATTCCTTTCACTTGCTGAGAAAGTCTTTGAAGCAAATGCAATCAGACGATGTGTTCTATCCTGCATCTCTAAGCGGACAGGTTTCTGAAGATCATAATGTACCAACAATTTGCCAGTCATCAGCTGTTTCTTGCAGGCTTGAAATGCTGACTGACATGTGTTCGACCATAACCATGGTTCTTCTGCCAGTTTTGTTGAAAGCTTTTCCAAGAAACTCAAGTCATGATTTCATCTAGAATATGATCACGGTCAGCCTCATCAATATCCCCTAATCAGGATGTAAATGCAAGATTGCATGTTTCAATATTCCCTTAAATTCTATGTGTTAATATTGTTTAAAGTTTAAATTTAATCTTAAACTTAAATTTACTAAAATTTCAAATGCAAATATCTTAACTCATTGGTCTAATGGTTAAGGCTGTGGATTGTAATCCCAAGGTTGCAAATTCAAACCCCACTTACACCAACTAAACTTTTGTAACTAATGTACATAACGTATTTAAATTAGCCTCATTTCTAACACTTGCTTATCACATGACATCCCTAAGGAAGCGCATGGTCTAAAAAAGCATGCACTTCAGTCTGTGCCTGACCACCATGCTGGAAAGTTGCTTCACCTCACTGTCTGCGAATAACTGCAAGTCAAGAAACAAATGTAAGGTACTTTTAACTCATAGCATTTCTAACTTTATTGCATTATTATCATTTGTATAAATAATAAATTATTGGTAAACAATTTTGATAACAGTTCAACGAAATGTTGTTCAAATGTTTAGTCAACCAAATGTATTGTACAATTTCAATAAGCATTGTAGAGTTTATTAATGCCAAAAGTAAAAATGTTTAAAGTGCATTAATGAGCAAAGATTATGAAATTGTTTCTGCTTATATTGTAGTTGTTTTAACCTCATCAGAGCTCATCAGTTTTCATCGTAGCCTGATTCCTTGTCAAAGTGCTCACCAAGTTTCAAGGATGAAATGTTGATGAATTGGTAAATTGTAACCTGCACACGGATGTAATAAACTCTGATGCGAGTATCGGATTTTGTTCTTGCATCTACACAGGATATCGTCAAGGTAACACATTACACCCTCAATACTATTTGGTCCATTGTCTTTTGCAAAATGGCAGGTGCCAACTCCATACATCAGTCTCTTGACATTGTACAATCCACGGGGTGTATTGATAGTAAGGAACATTTGTGCATCAGGGTCCAGGGTTCGAAATACCCCCTATATTAGCGTGCGATGGCACGGTAAATATTGAAATGGAACAGATAAAAAATGTTCTCGGTGACCTTACGACACGCCTAATTTCTTAGAGACATAACTCACCTTTAGTCATTTATTCCCCCAAACAAAACACTAATGCAAATACCAAACAAGCAAAAACATTTATTGACTTTATCGCCCAGGAAATCACTGGAAGTCTGATGAATGAGGTAAAGAAATCTGGTTGCTTTTCCATTTAGAGTGATGAGTACTGATAGTTCGGTTTTTGAACAGGACATTGTGTTTGTTAGATATATTGAACAAGTGAACCTGTCACAAAATTCTTAGCTATTAAAGATGTTGGGAAAGCAGAACAAATGAAGCTTAAACAGAAGACATATCAGTTATAAAAGAAAACAGGTTACATTTGTTGTTTACCAACAATAAATTTCAAATGATCATCATCATTGCTAGTCATTTATTCTAAAAACAGGTGGGCACACATGATTTCTGAAAGGCACATTTAATATATTTGCCTGGTGCCCTAAGGCACACTTTGAAAAAAAGGTATTTCTATCCCTGGGGTCTAACTCCAAGCTTTTGGTAAGCATGTGAAGGTCAAATTTTGTGAACACCGTGCCACCTGCCAACTTAGCTAATAGATCACTGACACGTGGTAAAGGATATTTCTCTTCTTCCAGTTGAGGATTAACATGAATCTTGTAGTCACCACAAATCCTAACTGTATTATTGCATTTCAGTTCCACAACAACTGGTGAACCTTTGTCCCTTTTCTCAACCGGTTCCAAAATACCATCCCGTTCCTTGTCGAATGCATCTTTCATTGCATATGGTAAGTTCCTTGCTTTTGCTACAGCCGGCTTTGCATTTTCCTTAAGGCGCACATCAGCCTTAAACAACTTGATTGGTGATCCAGATTCCCCAAACAACTTCCTGTGTTTGTCCAGAATCACTAACATCCTTTTGTTTTCTAAGCGATTCTCTAGTCACTGCCATAGTGTTGATGATACTCCACCAATCAAGATGAAACTCTTTCAGACAGTTCCGACCTAACAAGGGCAGCTTGTCTCCTCGGACGATCACAAGAGGTAGTTCTTGCCTCTGTGAACCATGTCACATCCACATTAACCTCGCCCATGACATCAATCCTGTCACCAGAATATGAACGCAATGTCCTCTCAAAACTGTGCAGTGGTAAATGACTCAAATTTTCCTTGTAAAATGCTTCTGGGGCAATGGAAACGACAGCTCCTGTGTTTATCTCCATTAATATTGTGAGTTTCGCTGAAGAAATGTAGCTTGACATGCTTTGAAACCTGCATTTGCAGATGAATACACACCAAAGAGGTCAAGATCATTTAAATTCTGTTCAAGGTCAGGGTCACCAAGCTCATCCACACCGCCATCTTGTTCATCTACAAAGTGCGTATTGCCATGATTGGAATCAGGTTTGCTAAGGCACCTCTTAGCAAGATGGCCTACTTTCAAACAGTTATTACAAGTATTCTGATCATGTTGATCACCACATCTCTAGCATGGTCGTATTTCTCTTCCTTTCCCAGAATGTATTTGTTTTGATTTTGTTTCACTGATGTAACACTCTATGGTTTCCCTTTTGGGTGAGAAAACATACCTGCTTCCTATCAATGCCATACCATCCGATGTCCGTCGCCAATTTGTAGTAACTTGAAGAAACTACTTCGCTGTATTCAACACACAACTTAAGTCATCAATGGCACTTGGATATCTCGGGTATTGCCACCAAGTTCTGTGCATGATCTTTTTGGTGTCCAGGAAAGCCACATTTGAAAATTACCAATTGCCGCTAAAGCCACATTTCAGGTACAAACCTCGGGGCCGCGAAAGCCTCAAATAAGCGTCACACATTGATCACAATTGGTTAAAATTGTTTTAGTCACTTGCCCTTTGTTTAGTTAAAGACCACATACACTCTAGGGGGGTACAAATACATAAATCACTAATTGGCATCGTTATAAATGAAAACCCGTCATTAAAACTTCTCATTTCGATCTTTAATTAACTTAAATCGACCTTTTGGACAACAGTGCACAATTCTCACCTGCAAACGAAATTTCAACCAATCAGAGCGGTGCGTCTGTGACGTCATGTGAGGAATAGATATGAAGGCCGATGCAAAATTCATGTACATTTCAGGGGGTAAATTATCTTGTTTACAGGTTTTTATGAATACCTCGATATTAAATTTGCCTAGTTTCCAATATACAACTTGTTTTCATAGACGATTCTGTCAAAATCGCTTGGTGTTGCTAGGCCTTATTTGTTCGGGCCAGACGCTAGTGATAGTCAAAACAATGATCAGCCTCGCTCATCACGGTTACGGTTAATTTCTTCAACCTAAACAGTGTGACATTAAGAAGGGTGGATGCCCATCAGATGCAGTTATTTGAAAATATCCCCGGTAGTTCTTGTATGATGATAATAAAGTATCAAAGCAGTGTGAGCTTTTTCAAGTTTTCTAATGCCTGGATGGTATGATTGATCCAAATTGATCCCATTTCTGTTGTTTTACCTCTATATTAAATCATGTCATGTAAAAATATGACGTCTATTACGTATGATATCAAAAATTGACATTTGATGTATTTGAATCCGTAAGTAAACAACCCTACTTTGCCATTGCTAAAAGAATCTGAAAATTTACTTTGGTAAATAGGTACATACAGTTTTAGCACACAGCAAATGCTCATATGTATTTTTTATGCAACAATGAAGTTATGTTTGTATTCTCAAAACAGTGTTGGCCCATAAATTTTCACATGCAATACAGCAATTAATACGCCCTTGTTGTAACCCGTGTTAGGTGGTATAAACCTACACATGCTATTTGTCATCATTCACTTGATGGTCAGTTAATGAATTTATAACAGGTATAATTAGTGGTAACACCACTTCGATTACCCGACAAAGGTTCCCATTTGGCATTTCTTGTGTCTGGAGTAAATACTCAACATTATAAACATCGATCAAAGGATTAACTGATAAAACGCTGATTGATTAATTACTTTTATCTTGCACAGTGGATTTGTCAAAAGGTAGTGTTTATGTATGTAGATTTACTCATCTATACTGAATACACTCTGTCGTGGTTGTGTCTGTTTAAAATTTAAAACAACGTCCTTCTTTCAAAGGCTTAACAGCCAGTACATTGATTGATTGTTCATTATTGGCTAACTAAATTACTTTTTTTTTAAAGAATGGCGGACATTATGCAGTTAGTTGCCAGGTGTGCTATCTTGGGTCACCAATGAGACTATACACCAATGTGAAATACCTGAAACGATATATCACTTTTTCGTATATAAGACTGTTAAAAGACACATCTCTTGGAACAGCTGCAGATGAATGGCATATCACTCGTTTTTGTGGATATTGATGGATACATTCCTCGAACAAGGTAATAGCCTGACATTGTTCCTATAACTTTAATCTGTTTTAATTTTAATATTTGCATTTTGTTTTTATTCATTTGTCGCAGCATTCAACAGAATCAGTATTGTCACTTCGACCCCCCCACCTCGCTTCCATGGAAGACATCCTATGTTACAAGTTGTGTCATGCAAAATCCTTTTGGTCATGATTCAAATACATATTTAACTACGAGTAGAAAGTAGTTTTGATTTTCTAACTTGATGAAAACAAACCATAATCTCATTAATTCTAACAGACTTTAGCCTGTGACTTCACGATTTTAAAAGATGGCGGCGCCCGCGAACATCCGCCAGTCTGAGGATAAATGCTATTTAGGTTTGTTTTCACCGAGTTACAAAAACAAAACTACTTTCTACTGGTAGTAAAATATGTATTTGATTGATGGCCAATAGGATTTTGCATGACATAGCTTATAACATAACAATTTCTCTCGCAGAAGCGAGGTGTGTGTCAATATAACACTGCTTACAATATTATTGTCACTTCGACCACAACCTTGCTTCCGAGGAAGAAATCGTTATGTTACAAGTTGTGTCTTGGAAAATCTTTACGGTCATCAATCATATACATATTTTACTACAACTAGTAAGTAGTTTTGATTCTTTCACTTCCGTGAAGCGATCTGAACACAAGTAAGATATCGTTCCAGGATTCTACAATGCTCGCTTCGCACTCACAAACATAACCCATTTAGCACGAACTGCGGGGTCCTGTGGAAATCTGTGCATGGTGACACCATCGCCCGACCCCTGGGAGCAATTGACGACAACGCAACGATTCGGCATGTCGTCGTTGATGTCGAGAAATCATCAAAATGACGAGCTTGCTACACACTTTCTATACAACTAACTGAAAATCCTTCCTCACATGACGTCACTGCAGTGCTCTGGTGACAGAGTTATGTAACCTGTCTGTGGTTTTGTTGCCGGGCGAGAGTGAAGCAGGCGACTTTTTTGCAACGTTTAATCGCTCAGTATGAATTAACCACAAGTTTTTTAAGAATGAATTTGGCGTCCCGCATAAGACTAACCACAAATTTTTCATATGTAATGGTTTAAAGAGTACATTTTGTTCTTTAACATGTGATGGCGGCTTCTTTATTCTTGTTGAAGTTTGTAATTAATATAGGATAACATTAATATTTATTTTTAAAAATTTAAATATTTTTATTTCCCATCAGTATGTTGAACATCGCATTTCAGAATCAAATGCAATTTTTGCATGTTATAGAATACAGTTTTTGCGTTACACACCACTTACAAGCGATATACATATCACATTTTACAGTATTGATTTCTGCTATTTTGTGAAGATTGATTTTATTTTCAGTAGTATGAATAGTAATAAATCTGCGTAGTTGCAGTGATCACGAATCGTATTCATTGCTCAGCTGATACATAATAGGGACACTGTCCCAAATACATACATATACTTCATCTATATATACCTTAAGTGCATGTACATATGCGTTCATATATACTTCTATACACATACATATATTCATCTACGGACACATACATACACATGCATATACACACACATACGCATGCATACACATATGTATATATACATACACATACATACATGCATATATTCGAAAATAGTGTAAGGAAGGAGGACCAGAAAGTAAAAAATTGTGTTTGCCTCACGTTTAAAAAGGCAATGTATTTGGTGGATTTATAATAGTTTAATATTTCCCGCTGAAAATATTGAAAGTTTGGCTTCATATTTTTCAAACTCATCTTATATAGTGTATATTTCACAATAAGAAAGACCACGTTTAGTGGATTATTATTTTTGCCCTTCCAGCCAAATAATATATTTTCATGAGAGAGGCTGATACTTCCTTCGGATAATATATCAAGCCATCCGGACACCTCCTGCCATATTTTTACAGTATATGGACATTCACATAATAGATGTATTATCGTTTCAGGAGTGGATTCACAGAAAGAGCACATGGGCGAATCAGTATATTTCATTAAATGTAACCTGTACTTAGTCATTAAAATATTATGAGTGATCTTAAAGTGAAACCATCTTAACTGTACGCTCTCTGTGCATCTGTTTGCCATTAAATAAATATTAGTCCACTCTTCTTTGTTATAATGTTGCTTCAGAATATCCTCCCATTTATTTTTGACCACTGGGATTGACGTGACTTTGTGGCAAGAGAGTATTATAAAAAAGCTTCACTCCTTTGTTTTTTTCCACATATACAAGAGATATTAAATGGTGATATTGGGTTTTGGAATTCTGAACTGGTTTTTCCTATATCAGTTATATGTTTAGACCTGCAGTATGCCAATACAGCACATTTTATACCCTCTAAATGCAGAAAGTTTATCTTGGGTATTCCATATTTTTTTTCTATCTCAGCTTTTTGTAGGAAAATCCCATTACAGTCAAGAATATCTTTAAGAAGATGTATTCCCTTTTTGGCCATGTATTCATAATAAACAAATTTTCCCTCTATCTGTATATTATTGTTGAACCATACAGACTGACGGAGAATTTCTGAAATTTCTTTCAACTCTGAATAACAGTTTCTTAGGTAGTAACACCATGCCAATAATGCATCTTTCCAAAAAAGGATTTGTAACATTTGGCATGATATAGTTGCATACATAATCTGTATCAGCATAACAGAACTTAATCCTATCAAGTATACATACATTGGCAATAGAGATACATTTTGAATTTTCGGTAATGAGCCTCTTTATCCACATTAGTTTCTACGCATGTTTAGTATTTTTTATATCTGGTACGCTAATGCCTCCATTCTTGGGTTTCTGAAACATGGTTTCTCCTTTTACCTTATCCTTTTTTCCTTGCCACACAAACATGAAGCATTTTTTCTGAAAGTTTTGTATTATATCCTCCGGTGGGCTTGGAATTGAAGAAAAGAGATGATTTAGTTTTGGTAATAGCAAAGATTTTAAAATAGTGTTTCTACCCATTGGTGTCATATATCTTAAGGACCAGAGGTTCATTTCTTTGTAGATTTTTTCAAGTTATGGTCTATCGTAGCGTCTAGCTCGACATCAAAGTCTATTCCTAATAGCCTAAAGTTTGACTGCGTCCAGTCTAGATTCCATTCTTTGCACATCTTATACCTAGATCTTTTTTTGGATCCTATCCATATCAGCCTAGTTTTGTCTGTATTTACTTTTAGCCCTGAAAATCTTGCAAAGAAAGCCAATGTGTTTAAAACTGCGTAGAGACTTGATTCTGATCCATCCAAGGTTACTGTAGTGTCATCAGCAAACTGGGCAAGTAAACTTTGGATATTTCCTATAATAATTGAATAAAACCCTTAATTTTTTTATTTTTCCTAATTAGTAAAGCTAGTACTTCGGCGCATAGAATAAAGATATACATGTACAGTGATATTGGGTCTCCCTGGCGACATCCCCTGGTTATCTTGAAAAAATCGCTTGCAAAACCGTTTACTATTACACTAGATTCAATATCATTTGAAAAAAATATTTATCCATTTCTGTATGCTTGGCCCAAAGTTAAAAAACTTTAGAACATTCTGCATGAAATTTCTGTCAACTGAGTCGAAACATTAATATTTTTTATGTTTATTTTGTTCTTTAATCTTGCATTCTCTGCTTTTATTAGAGCACCACAAACTTTAAAAATATGTCATAATACCCTTCCATGTAATTTCATGTGATTTTGTTCCAAACCACGTTCTCAAAACAATGCCTTATCACGCCAGCGTAACAAGGTTGTCTGGCTCAGCAAGTATGTAAAAGCTCTGCTTGCTGATGTTTTATCTCTAATAGCTATGTCATTGCATAAGCACAACGATGTTGAGATTTTCCAGTAGTTGTTTATGTTTATCAGCGGATGCGGATAATTTTGCAAGCACCAGTTTGAAATATTTTCCTTTTTGCACTAATACACTCTTATTTATTTCCATTACATACATTATTTTTTGTATTTTCTTATTCTGTATCTTTTCAATTTATTAAGAATGTGTTATATTGGTCATATTCTGGCATATTCTATTATTCGCATCTTGGACAATATAATTATAAAAATATATTTATATTTCGGTTTCAAAGTAACAGTTAGGACTAAATGAGTTATAAATGTCAACTAACTCTTTCAACACCAGTCAACCAGAGGCATTTACTGCCATGACACCGAGTTCCCAGAGACTCTGAGGTCACAGATGAAGCCTATGTTTATGAAGGAAATTATAAGCTTGTAAAACGTTATAGCCAGTACATCCCACACACCATTTAAAAGATCTAATCCTACTGTTGATAAATATGAAGTTTATTTTTATAATATTATTCAAATAATACAACTACAACTTAAATAAATTTATTTTTTAATGAAAATGCAAGCTTACATTTATAGCGTCCACATAAACAACGAAAGAAGCAAAAACTATTGTGGTTTTCCATTTGTGACATGTCATAACATGTCCGTGCCTTTTTCCTTTATAACATGACATAACAACGGAAAATACCTCTGTTTTCGAAGCTTCGTATGAATAACATGCGAGACGAATCGTTTGATGTCGGGCATCGTTCGAAAGCTCTGAACATCAACAACATCACTTAAGCTGGTTCCCGGCTCCCTTTGCGCGCGCTAACGTTCGACAAAGCTATGCGAGACGGGGCCCAGCTTACAATATCACTGTACCCTTGCCTAAGCTGGTTCCCGGCTCCCTTTGCGCGCGCTAACGTTCGACAAAGCTATTGCGATATGCGAGACGGGGCCCAGCTTATACCCTTGGCCAGAGTATTTTCACAGTTGTAAGAAGCGATTTTATTGGATAAAGATTGGTTTCTAATGACGCTTTTTCGCCACAGTCTGCTATAAGGGTCGTGATTGGTCAAAATCAGACACGTGACACGTGACTTAAGGCAGCCAATCATATTACGGCAAAGGATACCGTTCTCGTAAACGAAAACTTTTAGATTTAGACAAAGGTTTTGGGTAAAATAATGTTATTCTGAACATATTAAGTACGAAATCGCTACCTATACGTAAGTTATGGAATTTATTGGATGTATCGTGCTAGGTTATGACCTGTGACAAAAATGCTTCATGTATATATTTTCGCATTAAACATCGTGTCCGAGCGTGAAGATTGAGGCCGCAAGAGCCGAGATGTCCGTTGTCAGTGACTTGACTTACATTACATGATCGCACAAAAAGATGGAAATAGTAATTTTATATGTACGTTTGACAACTTTTATGAATGTTGTTGTTGATTTTATTCATTAGTTTATTCAATATATTTAATGAATTCCTCGAAACATGGTTACTTTGCTCTTTGACAATGTTATTGTGGACCCGCTGCCGAAGCATGTGTCCGAGAATCGCTTTTTTCATTAACATTGCGAAAAATAGTTTATAATTTTAAATCCTGCTGATAGTATATGATAAATTGAAATTGAATAAGTGTTTACAGACATTGTGAAATGTGATAGATTTAATTTATGAATCATAAGTCAGGTAGGTTCCTAAAATTATGTCTCATTTTGTCGTGACTACTGCTTGGCCGCTTAATCGGCCTCCGGTGTCTGGGGACTCTTAACGTTGTGGCCGCTTAAGCGGCCTGCGGTGTTGAATGGGCTAATATACATATATATTTTTTTCATTCAGTAATTTGCATCATAACACAGAAATGGAAGTTATTAGTATTATATTTTTCGAAGCTGTAAGAATTAATTAAACTGGACACATCAGCCATTTCTGAGCAGGTTCGGTCAATGTAGTCTATTTATTAGAATTATTTCAAGGGGTTAGGGACCAAATTAAATATATAGTTGGTGTAATGCATGAGTACCAATTGTATTTTTTCCTTTTGCATTTTTAATACTTTTTTCACATAAAACTTGGAGCCCCAAAACATCAAAAGTACACGATGAAATGGTTTAATGGAGAAATTTTGGGCTCATGGAAATTGGCCAAGAACTTGCACTGAGCCATTTTCACACTCCAAATGTTCAGTAATGATTTAAAGGCTAACTCACCCTTGTGCCGTCACCAAACATGCTCATGTCTCCCTCATTCCTTAGTGCGATCCACATTATCCTTATAGTATATATATATATTCGGTACAACACTTTTTGGTCACAAAATCACACGATGATTTTTATAAAAGCATGTCATTCATGCATGCACTGTGAAATCAACGTCTGATGCCTGACATCAGAAACTGTTTTCAGTTCGTGCCATATCAGCTCATTCCACACTCTTGTAGACAAATGGGGCAAGCTGCCAAATGGCATCGGCAGTTGCCGTGTATTAAAATCACAAGACACCAAGTCCGTGACCTATTCGACACTTTCCGTTCATTTCTGTAACGTCACAGGAATGACTAGATAAATTTTCACATTGTGTAACAGTTTGGCTGTTGCTTGTCTTAGTGACACATGACCTACGGCAGAGAACATCCTCACGAGAAGCTGTGGTGCTGAATTCTAAGCTGCTCCGTAGATTGTATTATCGTTATTCCTATGCAAAGAGTTTGTTCTGAGTTAAAATGATACATGCTTACGGGACATTCTATGGAAAAGGTCAATTTCAGCTTTTGCTCTTAAGAAAATTTTATTTGCAATTTTTTGTATTTTTATGTCTTCATGTAAACTACTTTGGTTTGTATGATTGGTATATTGCATCAGCAGAGAAGCTTGGACAAGTATTTCCATAAAATTTATTGTGACGTTTCAACTTTAAATCAGAACCTCGTTACCGCAACGGCTGCAAAAATCTAGTCATAAATGTTGTTTAAAAACAGCTATGAAATCGAAAGAGTAGTTAGGCATCACATATATTATATTATGATTCGTAAAAGGTGTTTGAGTACCTACGTGAGGCAGCTAGTTTGCATGATCTGGACTTTTCCCTGTTAACGTTTGACCTAAGCTAATATAACACAATCATATTTCATGCATGGCATAAACATGATTATAAAAAATGACAAATAAATAAACACTAACAAATTGAACAAGCTACCACACTTAACAGATGGATATAAATAATAAACAAATAATATACACACCAGGCCTAGGTGACAGTTAACCGCTGTCAGTCAGTCTTGACAAGAGTGCAGAAGTGTCAACCTAAAACCTTGTATAATAATAAAAACCTAATACACATAAATTATAACCACAGACTTAGGTGACAGTTGACCGCTGTCAGTCATGAGAATAACTGAGTGCAGAAGTGTCAACCTAAAGCCTTGTATTAAACAAATAATGCACAGTGAATAGATACCTGCTAACCCATTCATCAATGAAAAGACCTGCAGAATATTTACCCACTTTATAACGTGCATTAATGTAAATACATGTAATATATACAATAATAATATAAATGGATACATATTGGTAACACTACACATATATAAATATGTTGACAGAAATTTGATTAAATACAAACCACGCAAAGCCATGTAAACGTTGCTACAGCGTTGCCATGTATCCAGCGACAGTGATTGACAGCTAGGTACATCGCGACCCTGCAATCAACACCATGAAATTTACACGTAATACGCCGGGTGCGAGGCATGCAGCTTCCAGCGGTTGACATGAACAAGCACATGGATAGTGGATACATCAACACCCTTTGTTTACTATGTTTTTTACATTGCGATGAATTTGTTTACGGCCGATATGTTAAATATAAAACTAAAGAGCATTGGGGTTTTTACTCTATTAGCCATTGAAAAAGCTTAAAACGCTCCATACAGCGAGTTTTGCTCTATATAAGGACATCACGTGACCCATTCATCAGTCCTTTCCCATTGTTTTTCTTGTCACAAATTTCACAAAGGCTTAATCCTGTTCACAGCCTGTTGTGAAAGCCTAGTGCTAGGGAAAGGCGCTTACCTTGCTTCGTAAGCGTAGATGGATGAGGAGATCAAGTGTTCTGTCAGTTCTGCGATTAGCGTCTGTTCTCGTCAGTGTCTTGTATCGATCTGTCAGTTGATCACGTGCCCCGATCACACCCGGAAACATGCGAGTATCACTGGATGGCCAATCCGATGAAACTCGATGTACGAGTGCGGAAGCACTGATCACTACATAATCAATATAGGTATAACCAAAAAAATGTAATTTAACTAAAACAGTAAGTCTATACACAGTTTAATTCACCTAAACATTAGCTTTTCACTTTCCTATTTCTGTCCTTGAGAATGAGTGAGCGAGTATACACTTTTTATCATTTATGTGTTTGTCTATAACTATGTATGTATGTTTTGAAGTGTTCATGGGCATGGTGTGGGTCATACATGGTATGTTACCCAGTCTTTCAATAGTATTTATATTTGTATATTTATTTGTATTTAGATGCAGTTGATATAATCAACTGGTGCAGTCAGTCCGCGCCCCAGTACTAACCACAGGGTACGCTTATAACTATTTTTGTGTATTTATAAAAAACTAGTCTTCATGTACATCATATGTATACATAGTCAGTGTAGTTTACCCTTGAATATATTTGATAAATGTATTAGTTGACTACATTATACCACGTCATCCGTTTGATTAAATGTGTGAATATATATGAATATAAATATGAATTGTGATTATGATTGTGATTGTTATTGTAATGTACCCTTACATACGCATGTGTGTATATATCTATGTACTTATTGTTATGTATATGTTTCAGGGCGTTTGTTCTCACTTATACTCCTCCAATAAATCCTTAAAACTTAAACCCGACCCGTGTGTCATGATTGAACACCTCCGGTTACATATACAAAATACCGACACATTAAGCAGATATACCAGTCTTTATGGAGACCTGACATGCCACAAATAAGACATCCCGGTGTTCTGAATACATACAGGCAACTACCCAAGTGTATCATAATAACCTGGATGCATGTGTGACTCAAGACCTGGTTTGTAGGATAGATGTCTAAATGGCATACGCCATGTCATGAATAACCATCTATTTTCAACTAAAAAAAACTAAGCACTATCATTAATTAAGCATTATTATCCAGCGTCAACATATCATCCATGATGTACTTCCATCTTATCTTCACAGTTGGGACTCTACTGGTGGACATTTCTCACAAATTAATTATTTTTATGTCTTTTAAATGGGTCAGCTGTGCCTGTATCAGGTGACGAATAATGTTTTATATATAATGACAGGTGTACAATATCGGTATCATTTCATAGAGCAGTCTATTTTGAAAATAGAAGAATGCAATTTCTGGTGTTTCACGTATGTACTTTTTTATATATACAGATTTCTCAGGTTATTAAGAGTAGGATATGTAAAGACAAAGTGGATTTCATTATCCATACCTCTTTTATCTTTGGAATCCCCTTTGGAATCCCTATAGTTTCCATTCGTTACTACATTTTTTCAAAATATGCAGTTGAGGTTTGTAGTCCAAGAACAGAGTCTGATGATAATATTACATCGTCTGCAAAGTGAAGCATTAGAAGTTCTGCTAATTGGAGAACAGTTGTGTTTAATTACCACAATTAAGAATTTCAAAGTAGTACTAGTAGTAGTACTACAATTCACTGATGAAAAATGAAAACATTATAGGATTAAGCATGCATCCATGACGAAATCCACTTGGACAATAAAAATAGTCAGTGAGATCATATCCACAGCAAACACATGATTTAACATTTGCGTATACATGTATAGCACATACATTCTACCCCTCAGGCCAACTTTTGTGACACATTGCCACAATTTAGAACGATCAACAGAGTCAAATGGGTTTTTTATAATCTACTAAGGCTACTTATAGATTATGTTTTTTAATGATAAGCGTTTTTTAATTAATGCATATAAAGTACAGATGTGATCAATCAATGAATAGTTCTTTCAGAATCCAGGCTGGGATCCAGGTAATTTGTCGCGCTTATATGCACAAAGCGAAATTATATTATGAAGGATTTTTGTAAACACTTTCTAAAAATACCCATTAGTGATATACCCCTATAGCTGTCTAAATGGTTTGGGTCCCCCTTCTTGAGTAACAGGGTTATAACAGAGGATGCCCAGGAATGTGGAAAATACTTTCATCAACGACTTTGTAAAAACATGTATAATGAATTGTATAATTTCAGGTGTATGAAAATAGATTTCTCACTCCAGTTACCACGCACACACCCACTGACAACAGAACCGGGAAGAACATTGCAGTTAATGTTGTATTTCAACTACAGGACTCTTTTGGAAAGGACTGACTGTTGCTAAATGTGGCCAACTTACTCTCAATATACAGACATGAATTTAAGTTCCTCATTGCATATTTGACATGGATCCAGTGTTACTACAATACATTTGTAGCTTTTCGAAATCTAATACGCTCATAATGAAAGGAAAGTCGGGACATTTACAGTTGTCTATTCATCCAACTACCTATGCACCCTAGTCTACCACTGAGCCACCCGGGGTCAGCTGGTATTGTCAGACACCGCCTATGCAGGTAGGCTGCAAGCTATGAAATGAGTCTACGTGTGTTTCTGGAGTTAATTCCATTGCTTGTTCTGCTGGATACTACTCACATACGTCCTTGTGGTAGGTGCAGTTCCGTGTTACATTCTGTTGCTTACACATAATGTCTTGCTATACAACAAACGTACCCTAAACACTACGCACTTGTTGACCTCCTGGCTGGGTTGACAGTAGAGAGGCAAACCTTGTCCGAGGGATTAACTGGTTGAACAGACGCTTTTATTTCCAGCCAGAATATAACATTGGCCGACTTGGATGGTAATGCTACATTCCTAGTCATAGCCGTTTGGCTTTTGAAACATAAATAACAGCATTCAATCGACAACTGCCGACTCTGTTGCCAAACGCGGGACTTGGTGTTTGGAGTTACCTCCCTTTAGTTAGATTAAATTCGCAGCTCGGCACAATTCCTGTTGTACAGATGTTGACGAACGTATTTCAAGTGATATTCAGATCGGTATTATATCTGAATAAATTGATTATCTAGTACCAACAGAAAACAAGACACATAAAGGCACGTTGGCATATTTTTTGATGACAGACTTCTAAAACCCAAGAACGAACGTTGATTCCTGAAATGAGGATATGCCGCAGCTAAACATGGTAGCATCTGTACCAGACTTTAGAAAGTAAGAAATATAAAATCGTAGATTTGTATTGTTACATAAAAGGGCTTGGTTGGAAATCGGACCTGTAAAAGTGCGGTATAATATAATATTTATAATAATAAATGGATATTTCTTGTGCGCCATAGTCCACCCAGAGCATGCTCAAAGCTCTACATATAAGAGTCACTAGAGTTTATGAGGAAAATATGACAGTTCGTCAAAATGACCATCAGAATATTTGGCAGTTATTGGTTGTAGAATGTTTTGAAGAGGAATGATTTGAATGCTTCGAAGGATGAAGCATCTTTTGTGGGGGGATGGAAGACTGTTCCACAGGGTTGGTGCTGCAAATTTGACTGGTCTATGGCCAAAGATATAAATGATCGTTCGAAATCTAAATTCCAAACTTTTAAGAACCATTTTATTCATGGATGTTATTGAAATACTCCTCATATCAAACTAACGTGCAACTGAAAGACTGCCCAAAGCACAACACACTCACCAGCAACACTTGGAACAAACAAACAACAAAATGTTTCAGGGTCAGCTCCAGTTCTTGCCACCAACAGACGTGTTCCTGTGGAGGGTGTCAGTTTCAGCATCACCTGTACACTAGATGCAGCTATCATTGGATCTGCTGTCTTCTACAAGGGTCCTACTTCTAACCAGGGAGCCTGCCTATCATCAGGCAGGTGTGGGACATCTGTGTCAGGATACAATGTGAGTCTGGACAGTACATCGAGGATCCTGACTTTAGACATCGCATCAGCAGATTCCACCAGAGACAGTGGGACATGGACATGTAGTGATGGTGCTGCATTATCCAACAACATCACACTGTCACAGTTTGCAGGTGGATTTTATATGCGTTTTATGAGCCTAAGATTCATGTCAAACTTAAAAAAGAAACATAATAAGAAGATATATTCAAATGAAATTGTTAAATATGAATTAATATAACCCTTTCCACAATCACGACCAGTTCTCCTGTATGATTCAGACAATATCATGAACAAGTGTTTATAGTTTTTATGAAGATGCCCAATATGTTCAATATGATGCCCTATTACAACAGCTGCAAGGAAACATGCGACTTCCAGTAAATAATGTGTTAGTTCTCTGTATATGTGACATCAGGTGAGTGTTTTTGTTTATTTAAATGACATAACTCGACAGCTCGAAAACTCCACCGCGTTTTCTGATCTGTATCCGACAATATTTCCTCTTGTTAAATTTATTCTGAATGTTTCGTGTCCATATACCGGGGTCTTGCCTGGCTTCCCCCGGACATCAAACAGACACACATCATGATATAACTGGCCAAATATGGAACGTCACTGCAACGAAATACGTTGTCTTGACCCCAGAAAGAAATTCCGTTTGGGAAAAGAAGGGAAAAATAGCTATAAAAATTGTAGGAAATCATCACGTGAAATCCGTGATGACAAAAGGTGTTGAGAATTTTCAGCTCACCCTTGCCCTCAGTTTGCAAAATCTCATATGTATTTGACATGACACAGTAAAGAAAATTTACATTTAAATATATACGTTTCAGCTGTATCATGAATTACATCAGTACAAATATTCTGGTCAGATGACAGCATAACTACTTGCATTACCAGGTACAAAATCACCATTGAACGATGAGCTGCAATTATCAAGGGCGGCCATACAGCGTGGTCCAGAGTTCATATCTTGATTGACTGGCCTCTGCGAACTTTCAAGACGTTTATAGATTTACACAAGACGTATAATTTTATCATTCCTTCGTATCAGTTGTCCTGGACTGGAACTCTGTGACCTTCTCTCCAGAACTGACATCTCTCCCGTCCTCAGTGACACCACAGAATAACATCTCCGTCACTGTGACCACTCCGTGTACTACCCCTGCCGCCGCCATCACATGGAGATACCAGCAGGTAGGAACCGTATGTTCATCTTCATGTATTAGGTCATCGTGTGTATGTATCTGTCAGCGATATTGCGGTTGTAGTCCCACAGCAGGTCTAGAGTAGATGCCTCTTGTTTTAATTTGGAACACACAAGTCAGCGGTTTTCAGTGTTGATCTGCATCGAATTTCAAAACACAGTGGGTTTATCGCTATTCCATTTTCACACGAGGGCAGAAAAATGATTCAAGGGTAGTTATTTATCATAACAGATACGATATTATGTATTTCACTGACATGATATCATGTCATGAATAAACATATTGCATTGCTTGAGTTGACATCATCAATATCATCATTGACATCAATATATATGCTGAAGATCTGTTTATCTTTCCGTTGGGAAAAAACTCATAAACTGGCAAATCTCCAAACCTGAAAGAAATATCAAAATCTTTTATGCTTTCTGAGGACATGAATTGTAACCGAAAGTGACACTTGAATCCAATTACTGATTATCGTGTGTTTCACTGCATGCACGTGGAGTAATCCGATGAAAACTGCTTATTTTGTTCATTTGAGGTAAACAAGAAACAACTGTGCATTTTAGGATGAAACAGTTTTAGCCGTACATAGGACTGTAAGTATCGTAATTCCTTTCATTATAACAATAATTTTTTTAACAGTGTATCCTTTAAAATTATCTATTAATCTTTAACTGAAGAAGGTAGTAGTTATCACAATACTTAATGACGTTTCGGTGTAGGTACATTTTAGGATGAAACAATTTTAGCCGTACATAGGACTGTAAGTATCGTAATTCCTTTCATTATAACAATAATTCTTATAACAGTGTATCTTTTAAAATTATCTTTAATCTTCAACTGAAGTTGGCAGTAGTTATCACAATAATTAATGACGTTTCGGTGTAGGTACTAACACAGTCAAGCACTTGCTTGATAACGGTGTTAGTACCTACACCGAAACGTCGCACTCATTGCAATAAAGAAGTTCACTATTCATAAAACTTGGTTATCCTTCATCTCTACAACTTCTAAAACGCCTCTCAAAGAAGTCTTTGATGGGTAATTATATAATACAGCGACGTCCCACCAGCTGTAAATATTACGATAGGTCCGGACAACCTTCAGTCCATCAGTCTGCGTTGTGTTTACAGGGTGTGAGTGGCGTCCCTCCCAGCGGTACATCTTCCACCCAAGGATCATGTCCATCAGTCTGTGTTGTGTTTACAGGGTGTGAGTGGCGTCCCTCCCTGCAGTACATCTTCCACCCAAGGATCAACACCAACAGTCTGTGTTGTGTTTACAGGGTGTGAGTGGCGTCCCTCCCAGCAGTACATCTTCCACCCAAGGATCATGTCCATCAGTCTGTGTTGTGTTTACAGGGTGTGAGTGGCGTCCCTGCCAGCGGTACATCTTCCACCCAAGGATCATGTCCATCAGTCTGTGTTGTGTTTACAGGGTGTGAGTGGCGTCCCTCCCAGCAGTACATCTTCCACCCAAGGATCATGTCCATCAGTCTGTGTTGTGTTTACAGGGTGTGAGTGGCGTCCCTCCCAGCGGTGCATCTTCCACCCAAGGATCATGTCCATCAGTCTGTGTTGTGTTAACAGGGTGTGAGCGGCGTCCCTCCCAGCAGTACATCTTCCACCCAGGGATCATGTCCATCAGTCTGTGTTGTGTTTACAGGGTGTGAGTGGCGTCCCTCCTAGCAGTACATCTTCCACCCAGGGATCATGTCCATCAGGTCAGGTCAAGACAACCAACACCCTGTCTCTACCAGGGAACACAGTCAGACTATCTAACTACTGTTTTGTGTTTACAGGGTGTGAGTGGCGTCCCTCCCAGCAGTACATCTTCCACCCAGGGATCATGTCCATCAGGTCAGGTCAAGACAACCAACACACTGTCTCTACCAGGGAACATGGTCAGTCTATCTAACTACTGTTTTGTGTTTACAGGGTGTGAGTGGCGTCCCTCCCAGCAGTACATCCTCGACCCAGGGATTGTGTCCTTTAGGTCAGGTCCAGACAACCAACACCCTGTCTCTACCAGGGAACACAGTCAGTCTCTACAACAGGCAGGTGTCTCTCACTGTCAGTGTGGAACATGACTCCTTTGATCCTCCCACGTACACCAAATCTGTCACTTCAAACACCATACAGTTCCCTGGTGAGTACATATGAACTCCCAGTCTTCCTGTTGTTAACTCATGATCAGTATCATTGTTCAACAAGAGTGAGGAGTGAGTGAGTGAGTGAGTGAGTGAGTGAGTGAGTGAGTGAGTGAGTGAGTGAGTGAGTGAGTGAGTGAGTGAGTGAGTGAGTGAGTGCGTGAGTATGGTGTTACGCAGGTTTAAGAAATATTCCAGCAATATCATGGCGAGGGGCTCAAACAATGGGTTTCACACATTGTACCCGTGTGAGAATCAAACTTGTGTCGTTGGCCTAGCGAGTCAACACTTTAACCACTAGGCTACCCCATCGCCCATGTTTCAGCAAGAAGGGTAAGTATCACAGCAGTAAGCTTCCTCCTGGGAAAAGTCTTCGAAGTAACATTTTTGAAAATGTCTTTACGTGTATGTCACCCAATACATTTCAAACACAGCAAGAATGTTATAAAGCCGACCTGTTTAAATATGATGTATGAATTATGTTTTATATGTCATCCATATTGATTTGGTACTGAAAGGTACACTTGGGGGATTACAAAGCATTCATTTCACAGAGAGTTAGGTTGGTGATAAGTACAGCGTTGTTTTGTTTTGAAAATATATTATGTTCGTCAGCCTTTGAAGGCCGGTTTGTGTTGTAGACATGTGTGTAATACTTTCAGTTTTGGATCACCATTTTAGGAGGTAAAATGTCAAATTGTGTGCATCTGTTGATATAACCAGAGACAATATTGCATGCATACTAATGAGCAAAAGTTGTCACGTGGCACAAACACATGATCAATTGTCAGATCACTATGTATGTACATGTATGTATCTGACAAAAACTGAAAAGGTCATGAATGGCCACAAAAAAGACTAACCCTCAGAGGCTGGTATGTATGTGGCTCTGAAGTCACAAACTCCTAGTAAGAGTCAGTCGGTTGCCAAGCTTACTCCAATCCTCAGTAAGAACGTTGCCAACTTCCCGTAGAGTTGCTGGAAGGCGGCGTCACTGGAGGACGCCTTGCAGCTCGTTCCTCGCTTCTTTGATGGGGTTGATGGCTGGTGACCTGACTGGCCTCCCCATGCACATAATGGTCTCGTGCTCAACGTACATATTAACGACCCTTGCATGATGAGGTCTTGTGTTATCGTCCATGCGAATGCTTGCCTCCCGTAACCTGACAACAACCAGTCTCACTGAAACGATTACACACTGTGTAAGTGGAAACGTTCAACAGACCATTTCTCAGTATGACATCCTTGTGCAATCAGGAGAAATCCAACTGTGGTACAATGCTATCGGCTGCATGAGTAGTATAAATCTCTGACGTAAAAACACGACAGATTGTCCTATTATATTCTACAAACGACAACACGAGAAATTGAAAGAGAAAGCTTTTCTACTTAAAACGTTGAGTTGAATGTTCGAAATAAGTTATATACTCAAATAACACACCGAATCAATGCTACACGTTTACTGGCGCGAAAGAAATTGTGTTCCATGGAAAGACAAATGTTCCAAGGCGTTTTCCTGGCTTCTCGCGAGTCTTAAGACCCCACTTAGTGGAAATAATAAGCTGTCTGGCCTTTAAAAGTGAACATTGCTCGCAATGCTCGAATACCCACGTTCTAATTTCGTACAATTCGAACAACAGATGTTTGGATGCGTTCCTTCGACCACTGTATATCCCTCTGTCTCTGTTTCAAATAAAAAAACCCACTTTCACAAGACTACTGGTGAAAACATCCATGTTACAATAACTTTTGCCGCTGAGTATAACAAATTCCTAAGCTGCTATATTATGTGGTTAATACATAATATTATCCACTGTTTGGAATATGACCCTGAAATAGTGGCATGTGTGAAAAACTATTCAAAGTAAGAGTGTCTTGCGTCTTCCGTTTTTACAGTCCGGGTCAGCTCTGTGACACTCACAAACATCAAGTCTGATAATGAGAAGATTGGACAGGAGGTGGGTCAAACTCTAACCTTGACCTGCGTGACCTCAGCCAGTTTCCCCACTTCTACTGTCACCTGGGTGGCCTTGCCATCAGGAACGACACCTACAGTCACCACAGAGACGACATCTGGTGTCCTGATGAAGACAACAAGCTCCGTCACATTCACTGTCAGTAGGGGTGACCAGGGGAGGAGCATTCGTTGTCAGGCTGAAAACATCAACGGTCAGACATCCCCGCAGTCTAACAGAGCCACACTGGAAGTTTGGTGTAAGTAGACATAGTCTAACAGAGTCACACTGGTGGTTTGGTGTAAGTAGACACAGTTTAACAGAGCTACACGGGACGTTCGATGTAAGTAGATACAGTGTAACAGAGCCACACTGGAGGTTTGGTGTAAGTAGACACAATATGTAACAAAGCCATAATGGAGGTTTGGTGGAAGAAGACACAGTGTAACAGAGCCACGCTGGAGTTTAGGTGTAAGAGAGCTACAAGGAAGGTTTGATGTGAGAAGACAAAGTCACACAGCCACACTAGAGATTTGGTGTATATAGACATTGTTTGGGCGTATGATGACGCAGTCCAAGAGAGAAACATGAGATGCAATCTTATAACATAGCCCAATGCGGGTTAAGTAATCAGGTATCAATCAAATGTTTTGTAAGTAGCGCGTCAGGTATGAAATGCCATCTTCAACAGAGCCTTCAACAGCATCGTTAAACCCAACTCACTCACTCACTACTCATTCACCTCACTACATGTTTTGTGTAAGTAATCAGGTATCAATCAGATGTAGCGTGTCAGGTATGGAATATACAGGTTTTGCTGTCAACAGTCTTGTCTCTATCAAGGCAATGTATAAAGTAAATAAAGTCTTCAGATCCACTGTGAATGATTGCAACAAATCCGCACATTTCAGAACGCCACGCTGGTGTTTGATGCAGAGAAACAGAATAAGGGTATTGCTGATCTGAACATGTGTCTGTCAGACGTATGCAAGATTATGTATATAAGCAGATACAGTGTAACAAGCAACACAGTAATTATATACTTGAACTGTATTCCAGTTGGACCAGAGCACGTTGATGTAACAATGCCAGAAAACAATGTAACTTTAGAGAACATAAATATGACCTTGACCTGTGGTACCACCGGTTACCCCAACCTGATCTTCACCTGGGACTACAGTGATGGAACACCAGTAGGTGGCAGCACAGGACCTGTAGCAGAATCTTCTACTTGGTGGTCCCAGACTCTCATCTTCAGGCCAAACAAAGGCAAGACAAGTGTGAGGTGTCACGTCAGAAACACCATAACATCCACAACTAAGACTGGTTCTGTGTCACTGGATGTCAAATGTAAGTTCAGGAGTGTTTCGAGGATTTTATTTATAACGCAAAGCATTTCCATCATGTAAATACTTCCTGGACATCATAATGCCTATGCCAGTTTCTGGGGGTATTTTTTCAGTTTTCTACTTTGCACTATGAGCGTAAGCCACTGATGAATTTAATTGTATTTGCAAGCTGACTGCCATATCAAGATGGTGTTACTACACATTCGTGTGGTGTATAATTGTCTTTAGCGATCACTAGCGTTAATGTAAAACGTTAATATCAAACTTTGATTATCCAGTGTAACGGATTCCACAGGGCATTAGAGGTAACATAGCAGTGAAAATGATATGACTGGATCACCGGAAACGGTGGTAAGACCAGGCTTTAAATCCATCGATCTCGTGAAACAACCCAGATATATTCATGGTCCTCGCTGTTACATGTACACTTCATGTTCTGTTTTTCATGGTTAAACCATATTTGTTTAAGATCACCCACGTGACCCTCCCTCCATCACACAGTTTCCGGCTCTGATGTTTGAAGGAGACCCACAGACAATCAGCTGCTCTGTGACAGGAGGAAATCCTCTAGCTACGATCACATGGTCCTGTCCTGGCACTGGATCAGCATCGGTCAGTGACAGTGGTCAGACCAGGACATCTACTCTCTCCTTTACTGTCAGCAGGAGTCAACATGGTCAACAGTGTCAGTGTCTGGGGGCGTGGCGGTATGGAGGATACAACTACACTGATGTCAGGACATTCAACGTCAGCTGTGAGTACCGTTAACTGTTTCTGAATGGACTGACAGGTACAAGGGATACCCTCTTCTCATTGAGACATGTATGGATGATTCATCCTTTCTATGTTAGAGATCCCTGAAGTTTTTGGCCATGCTAGGCTTTGTCATTTTCTCCCAGATGGCATTTTAGAAGCTGTATTTTTGATGTAGATGATACCTTTGTCAAACTTTTAAACCGAGACAACTCAAAGCTTGGGACAATGATTAATTGATTATCAAAAATTAAATGTACGTACATGATTTATTTACAACTCATCCTACACCGCAGGTCCAATAAACCCACAACCACTCAAAGCCGACTGTAACATGACAGGTGTAATAGCAGGAACCGCAATAGGAACCCTAATTCTCACCTTACTGATTGGAGCTCTAGTTCTGGCTGTCCTCTATAGGAAGGGGTTCAGGTTTGGAAACGTCATGACAGGTATGTTGTTAAATCTCATTGGCAAGAAGTAGTGTGTCGTGATGTTTTATTTCAACGTGAATTTAATTGATCACGATGGTGGACCTGAAAGTTATCTGTGAACCTGGTACTGCATACACAAACAATAAAGACATATAACTGCGGGACTGGTGATTCTGAGGAGTATGTCTGTCATAACGTTTCATATGATTCATGCTTCCTTTGCATCAGTAACCAACAATTTCCAGATTGCCATGTGATGTGTGTATTTCGTTGAACTGTATATGCATTGTCTTCTTTTCAGAAAATGCTTCCCCGAAAAGGTACACCAGATTGATAAATAATCCGTTTTGAAAGAATTGGCTTTGAAATACTTTAAATGTAATTTATAATCAAATATTAATATCAAATAATAAATGTATGCGTTTCCATTGTGAGATCAATTACCTGTCTCATTTGCCTTTGTAGCACTAGAAATCCTGAATTGGAAGAAAATGAAAACATAGGATACTCCTCCCTAGGTAGGTTCAATATTTATGGTCAGATATATCGATTTGATCACAGACATACTTCTCGAATTTTATATGTTAATATTGATTTGTTACAGATCAAATTGACAGTCCAGCACAGTCCTCTAGCATGAGTAGAGATGGTTCGGAAAGACAACATTACACACAGTTGAAGATTTACGAGAATACAAACGGTAGATGGATACAGTTTTACATTATTATAACACTCAATCATATGTGAGGTGAAGGTATGCCATAGTGCAGGTATTATATCTATCTTGTTTTTGGAATGGCATACAACATATGAACTGTTATTTTGGAAATGTGTGTCGTGGTTTTCAGTCGAGGCCAAACGAGAGACAAGTACCTACGAAGACATAACAGAGACGCCTCCTGCACCAAACGAGTCAATCAGCGCCTCTCCATACCAGAACAGCGGCGCTCAACCTTGAGGTAAGCAATATTTGGAAAACAAAGTTCACGCAATTAATTGTACACAAGAACAGTCTCAAACTGACGCCTTGGCTTCCTCATCTGTTCTAATGTAGAGTGTATTGTTTACTGTGCTATAATTTGTAAATCTGGATAAATCAAAGGTGGTTGTTTTTCGAAACGGAGGACGCGTTAAGAGAAATGAAAAATGTTTTTTTAAAGGTCTACCTTTAGAGGCCACCCCTTATTAAAAATATTTAGGAATTGTATTTTCGTCTCGTTTAGTTTGGTCCAAAGCGTGTGAAACGCCATCTTTACAAGCCCAACGTGCATTTTTCTCTCTGTTTCAACTGTTCGCCAAGTATCAAAGTATGTCCTTAACTATTGCTAATAATATATTTGTCAGTAAGATACTACAAATTCTAACCTATGGACGTGAAATTTGGGGCTATGCTTATAGAACGTGTATTGAAAAGGTTCATAGTGAGTACTATAAAAGATTTCTGACACTCAGTAAAAAAACTGCATCATGTGCTGTACTTGGAAAAATTGGCAGATATAACTTGTGTGTACATTACCATTCAAGGTGTATTAAATATTGGTGCCGAATTATTCGTATGGATCAAAATAGATACCCGAATGCCTGTTATAAGATGATGAAAACTATGATGATAACGGAGGCACAAACTGGGTTTCACATGTTCGAATGCTTCTATTAACTACAGCTTTCTCCTATGTCTGGTTAGCCCAAGATTGTGGGGATGTAACTCACTTCATGTTTGAGTTCAAACAACGCTGTATAGATATTAATATAAAACACTGGAATGGTAACATATGAAACTCATCATTTCTTGTAAATTATAGTACATTTAAGTCACTTCTTGAACCTGAACTGTATATTTCCTGTGGCGCATTAGACAAAAATCTTATGCGAATGTTGATCAAATTCCGATGCCAAACACATAACTTGAATATACAAAAACAACGTTTTTCAAAGATAATTGTCCCATGTAAAGAATTAGTTTGTAACAAATGTACTTTAAACGTGTTTGAAGACGAATATCACTTTCATAACCGATGCAGATCCCAATGTATTCCAGCCTATTTCTACAGCCCACCTTCAATTGCCAATTCCGAGCCCCTACGAAGATACACAGTGTCACTGTTCTTAAAGGAATATGTATATTCCTGAAGCAAAACCTACGTTAAAATAATTGTATTATGAATTATATTTCAACTCTACACACAATGACAATGTTGTATTACCTGTTGTACTCTTGGCCAAATGGCCTTCAATTCTGAATAAAGTGATCATCAAATATAATTTGACTTGGCACATTCTTTACGAAATTAATGAGACACACTGAATTTGCTACTGTATATTTCATGTATTTTCAGATCCTGACTACGGGAATACGTAAAGCAAACAAGACATGAGATGACATCACTGGACAGTAATACAAAGGGAATGAACTGATAATCTGTGTACATTTCATATGGTTTATTTTGTCAACATATGACTGTTACCTTATTACATATGTATATGATATTATATTATTTGTACTATGTACACACATGATTCAACAAACGTTTACGCACATATATATTTTTAAGATTGGATAATTGTGTATTTATCTGTGTTCGTATGCATAATAGATGACTATATGTAACGAGATGTAACTGTGTATATTTTAAATGCAGTATGTGTATACCGCGTAAAATAAGAAATGTCTCGTTACACTTTAGTTTGATGACATCAGACAATGATTTCAGTGATTTACGCGTGTTTAAGATTAACAGACTTAACATACCAGAAAAAGGAACAAAATGCAATTATGTTATGATGAAAGTTTGGCGTAATGTTCTTGATTGATTGTACTGATTGTTGTAATAATCACTGATCCTTTTACAACAAATAAGATATAGAACTCGAACCCAAACCCAATGTTTCTCTTTCTAAAGCTATTGATAAGTAAAGTATTTTCTGTGAAATCAAAAAGTCTTTTAACATCATAAAACATTTCCCCGTGTGACCAAATTCATATTTAAATCATTTAGTTTCATATATCGCTTAAGGAAGGTTATCCGATATTTTGGCACCATCATTGATGAAAAGCTCAGTTTTACAGCGAACACAGACAAAATCTAAAAAATGCTAACAAAGACTCTTCACGGAAATTAAACTCTTTTAATGTCAATTATACTTCCAAACGCCACTTTTTAGAAACTCATTTCTTCCATGCTTTTATATATCACAGCATCTAATGTACAACAAATTCCCATTCGGGAAAATAAAGTATTATTGTCGTTATTATTAAAACAATTCAAACAAGACTCTTATTTAACTTGTTTGGTGACTTCACGTAAGAAAAATAAAGATTCACTCCAAATAACTTATGTTTACTTCATGACCGTAAAAAAATATGGTCGGTTTTACGCCCTGGTTTTACCAACTTCACTTATATTCTAGGGTCCTTCAGACTATCAAAATGTAGATAAAAAGGTATTTTTTATAACTTTCTATGTGATTGAAGTGTCGTATAACTTGCTAGATATACAAGATGGTAAAACAATACTGTAGGCGTGATGCATATCAGTGTATAATTGAGCCAAACGTCTCACTGAACTACCTATGCATCTATGACGTAATTGAGAGACTATCCGCGGATCACCATGACGTTATTCTCTTGCATGGAAAGGGTATTACCGCCATGTTATAAGCATATGCAGTATAGTTTTTACGGGACTAGGTTAGTTGTTTTTTATTGAAGTGAAGTGAAGTGCACACACATATACATATATTGGTGGAGGGGGCGGTCGGGGGGTCATAATGTCGGCGTGATCACCGCACACCAATGAACCTTCTTCCGAATACCGAAGGATAGTTAACGAGCGACCGCATGGGAATGGGAATCCTATCCGTCAAACCACGTTTAACTCAACCCATTGTGTTGTGTATATTTTACACGATATTGTATATTTATAACAGTGAGAGAGCTCCAAACCATCGGCTAATGCAGTGTTGTGAATAGTGATTATGTGGTGGATGTCTGAGGGAACAGAATACTGCAGTTAATAATTGGCCCCCTTGTCTATTGTGTCTTTTGTAGGTCATGTCGAGTGTGATAGTGAGGCTTATCTTGCTCTTGTTGTTTTGAACACGCCTATATGTGCACATTGTAAGCCAAGGTCGGTGACTCGGTCTGTTGGTTTTAGTATCCCCAGATAATGCAACGTGGTAGGTATTCACTTAAGCAAAGTGGGGCATGTTCGCTTGTATGCGATCTGATAACAGTCAGGGTTTTGAATTGACAGTCGTAATGGCATTCGTTGGGCTGTATACTGAGGTGCAGCATGGTGACTGAATACTGTGTAAGGCAGACACCGTTGGGTTGTATACTGAGGTGCAGCATGGTGACTGAATACTGTGTAAGGCAGACATCGTTGGGTTGTATACTGAGGTGCAGCATGGAGACTGAATACTGTGTAAGGCAGACACCGTTGGGTTGTATACTGAGGTGCAGCGTGGTGACTGAATGCTGTCATTGTGTTATACCGCCACAACTGTCTGCGCTTCTTTACCTAGTCGAGTACGTGTATTTTGTCTTACCCAACAGACAGCACATACATAAATAGTATGTAGAGTATTTACCTCTTCATTTACAAATACTATTTGATACTTTGCTAGCATTTATCTAAAATACAAGGCAGACATGCATTGTGCAAACATTATTTTTGTTAGATTTGGGAGTTTCAACGGTATACACACAATGCAAAATAAATATTGTGTTGGTGCTTCGAACGGGTTTCATTTATATGTGTTTTCTTTATACTCAACTTTAGCATAGTCAGACGGTCAATATATTCTTCCCAATGAAAATTGATGAATCGTAGAACCCCCAGGCCACGAATATCTTCCATTACCTCTGCAGTTACAGGCTGCTTATTTTGTTGGTTTAAAATTGTGGTAATCACTTCAGCAAACATTGTGACTTTATAATTGAAGCCTAATGGTGAGCCTAAGTAGTGATTCTCCTGTAAAGATTAACACTGCCTTACACTGACGGTGTGTCATAGTAGTGATTCTCCAGTAAAGATTATCACTGCCTTACACTGACGGTGTGTCATAGTAGTGATTCTCCTCTAAAGATTAACACTGCCTTACACTGACGGTGTCTCATAGTAGTGATTCTCCAGTAAAGATTAACACTGCCTTACACTGACGGTGTCTCATAGTAGTGATTCTCCAGTAAAGATTATCACTGCCTTACACTGACGGTGTGTCATGGTAGTGATTCTCCTGTAAAGATTAACACTGCCTTACACCGTTGGTGTCTCATAGTAGTTATTCCCCAGTAAAGATTATCACTGCCTTACACTGACGGTGTCTTATAGTAGTGATTCTCCTGTGCAGATTAACACAGCCTTACACCGTCGGTGTGTCATAGTAGTGATTCTCCAGTAAAGATTATCACTGCCTTACACCGTCGGTGTCTCATAGTAGTGACTCTCCAGTAAAGATTATCACTGCCTTACACTGACGGTGTGTCATAGTAGTGTTTCTCCTGTAAAGATTAACACTGCCTTACACCGTTGGTGTCTCATAGTAGTGATTCCCCAGTAAAGATTATCACTACCTTACACTGACGGTGTGTCATAGTAGTGATTCTCCTCTAAAGATTATCACTGCCTTACACTGACGGTGTGTCATAGTAGTGATTCTCCTGTACAGATTAACACAGCCTCACACCGTCGGTGTGTCATAGTAGTGATTCTCCAGTAAAGATTATCACTGCCTTAAACCGTCGGTGTCTCATAGAAGTGATTCTCCTGTGCAGATTAACGCAGCCTTACACCGTCGGTGTGTCATAGTAGTGATTCTCCAGTTAAAATTATCACTGCCTTACACTGACGGTGTCTCATAGTAGTGATTCTCATGTGCAGACTAACACTGACTTACACTTCCGGTGTGTCATAGTAGGGATTCTCCTATGCAGAGTAACACTGCCTTGCACTGACAGTGTGTCATAGTATTGTTACAAGGTAAAAATGCATCCTAAACCCACAAGAAAATTACATCAGAATCCTTATATAGATTTGCGGCTATTCTCATGAGTGCTTTAAGGTTGGGAAAGCAATGGAAACAGAATGTCGCCAGTTACTAGTAGATCAATAGTTAGATGTGTTTGTGTCGTAGGTTTCGCGAGGCAAGTGAAGAAGACAGTCACTATTAGAGACAGAACAAATTACCAATTACGTTAAAACAACAAAGAACAGTTGCAAAGGGATCAGTCACCGATCAGTGATCTCCGTTATATTTCCAATCGCAACACACATGAGTTCAGAGTCAGAAATAGTTAACGAATTAAAACGAGGTATGGGAACATGTGGTCAAGATCAGGTCAGACTCGAACCAAGTGAAAAGAGACCTTTAACACGAGTAGAGGGGAGCGGGCGACGGAGGCGAATAGCAGTTACACAGTTTCCCACTATGGGGTGAGTCTATCTGTCTTGTGTTGAAGCTGTGTCCATCACCGGGTGGACTGGCATCCTTAGTGCATCACAGCTAACTGCTGTCAAGGAAATAGAAGTGACGAGTTAGTTGTGTGACTTTAAGTAGTATACCGTGTCAAGGGTGAGACCGTGTAAGGAAGTACTGTGTGACAGGTTAGTGGTGATACCGTGTAAGGAAGTATTGTGTGACAGGTTAGTGGTGAGACCGTGTAAGGAAGTACTGTGTGACGAGTTAGTGGTGAGACCGTGTAAGGAAGTATTGTGTGACGGGTTAGTAGTGAGACCGTGTAAGGAAGTACTGTGTGACGATTTAGTGGTGAGACCGTGTAAGGAAGTACTGTGTGACGAGTTAATGGTGAGACCGTGTAAGGAAGTACTGTGTGACGGGTTAGTGGTGAGACCGTGTAAGGAAGTACTGTGTGACAAGTTAGTGGTGAGACCGTGTAAAGAAGTAGTGCATGTCAGAGGTACAAGAACAGATATCAATCACAGTTTCATGTCTAACTCAACTAAATCGTCGCCTGAAACCAGAGTGTTCTAAGTCCACTTTTTGACAATCAGAGTTAGTATGCTCGGGGTAGGTTTTAGAGCATAATCTGTTTCTCTAGCAACTTTTTGCAGTGCTATCTAGCTTTAAAGGTGGTATTTCAAGAACAAACTTTGTTCTATCTCCATGACAAATAACATGCTATAAGTCTTCGAGTGTTCTAAATTGTCAATTGGCCAATGAGCAAGCACAATTTGATCACGTGACATGGAGATTTACCAATTTTGAAGTGATTTTCATCATGAATGGAACATTTTAACTCTTTTTTTATTTCTGCTTTATTTCATTAAGTATAGTCCTTATGCAAGTAAAAAAGGTTTAAACGACAAAAACAAAAATACCTTGTAAAAAAGAAATAAGAATCAAATATCCATATAATAATAATAAGGCTGAGATTTGGCTGTGTTTCTGACACTTAGCACACTTTGGTTTTGAGAAAAATCACGATTTTCTTTAGTCAAATGTTCTATCTCCAATCATTGTTCGTGGACTTCTTATATAGTTCAATAGATTGAGAATATAGTTTGCTATTTTCTGATACTGTTTGACATGTCCCATCCAAAGAATTCCAAAGTATTCGATTGAATAGTTTAGAATATATTGTTGTCCTAAACTTCTAGATCGATTTTCTCGAAAATAGTTTTTTTGTGACTTAGTACTGTTATAAGGTAAAAATGCATCCCCCAAACCATGAGAGAATTACATCAGATTCGTATTTAGATTTGCAGTTTTGCTCATGAGTCATAACGGTTAGGCACGGTATGGAGACGGAAAGTCTCCATAGAATGGCGTTTAGCCGTAGGCTATGGAGAGAGAGACAGAACACATTCTTGTGAAAGACATAACAGATTAATCTTATATTGAAACAAACAACAAAGGGGTGAGTGACCGAACGATTCTTACCGGTACTTTTCCAATCGTAATATTCATGAGTGCAAGGTCGGATACAGGCTAACCGAATCAAAACGATTAGTTGAAACATGTGATGAAGATCAGGCCAGGCTCGAACCATATAAAGAGACAGGTTGGGCACTGAGCGAGGGGTGCGCGCTTTTTAGTGACGGAAGCCAGTCCACGCCACTCAGTTGCCCCGTGTGGTACGAACCTGCCCTGTCTGATGTTGAAGTTGTAGTTAGAGAGATGGACTGAGACAGAGTAAAAACTATGTGAGTATAAACTTGGTGTTGCGTTTATCTTTGAATGTATGTGTGCCAGTACATGAATGTTATGTGGTTAATTAGGAGTCACGGTCGTCCGAACCCTCACTCCTTGACTTAGTATCCTGCAACGGACCAAGCGAGTGGAGCGCCAGAGCTACCATCTCCCCGAACAATGTGGAACGACCATAATTAATAGGTAACTGTGGTAGGGTTTACTAACACCCAATCGCCGGTTACGGCATGGTGGAGTCTGCGGGTTCTTCTTGAACAAAATGTTTAAGACGATCCCTTTCGCTGTTTTTCTCATGGTCGCTCCTACCCTTTTATTCCTTTGCGTTGACGTTTGACGGTAGGTTCCCTTTTAGCGGCTGGGATATGTTATCTGCAGTTTTCCCTCAGGATATTTGGATTTTTTGTAATGCCTCGTGGAAATGATTCAGATTCATCTACGTCCTATGACAGTCCGGTCCAATCTCGTCCCATCACGTCTAACATTTTTACTAATCCAACCCGAGTTGGCATCATACAACAACCCACGTCAACGTCTCACCCTCCATCTGCTCCCAATGACCTCTCCCTATCTCTTTCTCAGGAGGATTTAGAATTCTCATTTTCCTCTTTAGATTTGTCATCTACCAATAGTTCTTATTCTGCACCTGACTTCAATATGGGCGATTCCACTTTTATGCCAGAACATTTCACAGGTAGGGACACGTCTCATGCTGCCAAGTGGCTTGACCGTTTTGCTCATTTTGGTAACTTTAAAAGGTGGACTGATGCACAGAAAATTGAAGTTTTCCCACTCTTTTTAAAGGACGCGGCGTATCTATGGTACAAAGATCTGATAGAATCGGCAGAGGAAGAAATAGTTCGTTTTGATGAGATTGAGAAATTGTTCAAGGACAAGTATGTACATCCTACTCACCGTTGGGCCCTTTTGGAAACTTTTGTCAGTCGAAAGCTATCCTCTACAGAATCTATAGATACTTATTTGGCGGACTTGACTGAGACGGCTAGCCTTTTGGGAACATCAGACACGGACTTAATGGACGCTTTTGTCCGGGGATTAGATGACAATACTAGGCGACATGTTTTAATGAAACAGCCAACTGTGCTTAATGAGGCAGTCTCATTTGCGAGATTGGCCAGGTAAGTCATTCCACAGGCTGCAGAAAGTACGAATATGAAGCTGGCAATAGAGACTTTGAGAGAGCAAATTGCTTCGCTCGCAGGGAAACTCGCTCAACCAACATTACCAGTCAGTACTTTTCAGTATCGCAAGAATCAGCGCTCTCAATTCCCTATAAGACAAACAGCTCGTCCGTGGCAGCAGCCACAACCTCAGTTTCAGCGACAGCTGTATCCGGACCAACACAACCTGCAGCGACGCCCACCCCAGTCTCCTCGGCCAAACTACACCCCAGGAAGGACCATGACACGAGCACGCCCGTGTTATCGCTGTGGAGGTGAGTATGACTTATGTCATTCCGATAGGTGTCCAGCTCGAAATTCAAAGTGTCACTATTGTCAGAAGGTAGGACATTTCCAACGTGTTTGTAATGCTCGAGGTCAGGCAGAGATATCACAACGTGGATAGCAATCAAATCCACGATCACACAAGCAATGTTCTCACTGTATGCATCAGACTTTTGGCCCCCCATATTTGCACTCGCAGGAGTCACCAATTCCTATCTTATCAGGTCATAACCAGCCTCAACCGCCTGTTTTACATGTCACTTCTAACAATGACAATAGGCACAGAATTCATGTCCTTTTAGGAGATCAGATAGTTTCTACAATAGTGGATTCGGGTGCTGCTATTAGCGTTGTAACTCTTGGACTGTTCAATGACTCAGGTCTGTGGAAAGAATTCCCTATTCAAAAATCCGATGTGTTATCCCTTCAGGGCATAGGCTCAACCATAGTGCCAGTGATAGGACAAGTTGAACTTCCTTTAACTATTGGTGATTTTCTGATGACACAACGTTTCCAGGTAGTTGCAGATTTAGCATCACCTATGTTTTTAGGAATTGATTTTTTGATACAGAAGAGTGCTATCTTGAATTTTCCCGTTTGGGCAAATAGCAGCGAGTCCCTTTATCAAGTATTGTTTACGGAACCTGCATACATTTCGGTTCGCAGGCTGGCGGATATTACCATCCCCCCTCAATCTGAAATTATTTTCCCCGTTTCCATGAGTTGTTCTCCATCCGACCAGATAGGTTTATGTGAACCAAATCCCATATTAGCAGAAACCCATCAAGTTTTAGGAGCTCATTGCATCGTCTCAGCAACTTCAGGGAAAAGTGTGTACCAAATCATTAACACTAATGATCATGCTGTAGACATTCCAAAAGGCCATGAAGTTGCTAATTTCACTTTTGTACAATCAAATGAAATTACGCCAATGCAGTCACAGCCCTCGTCTGATTCAGAACCACCCCTCTCTCTGTCAGAAGTAGACACGAGATTACGTGACTTGAATATTGATTTTTCTGCATCCCCTCTGTCACAGGAGCAACAAGCTAGGCTAGGACACCTGTTAGCTGAGTATTGTGATTGTTTCGCTGTTGATCTGTCAGAAATTGGACTAAACGATACAGTCCATCATGATATTGATACAGGAGATGCTCCCCCCGGTTCGGCAACGTTTTTACCGTACTAATCCTGCTATGCTATCGTCAAGTTCAGGAGTTAGTGGATTTAGGCATATGTGAACCTGATCATGATAGCCCGTGGGCCTCTCCAGTTGTAATGGTGCCCAAGAAAACTGCTAAGGGTTCGCCGCCATCATGGAGAATTGCCATTGACTTTAGAATTGTGAATTTATGCTCCCGTCCAGTAGTTTTCCCAATGCCAAGATTAGAAGATGTTCTTCATGTTTTAGGCACGGCACACGCAAAATATTACACAACTATTGATTTGGCTGCAGGATATTGACAAATAGCTTTAAATGAAGAAAGTAAGCCCAAAAGTGCATTTGTGACAGCTAGTGGTACTTATCACTTCAACCGTATGGCCTTTGGCTTAGCCTCTGCCCCAGCAACTTTTCAAAGACTGATCAATGATGTTTTCCGTACACTCAATTGGCGTAAAACGATGTGCTATTTGGACGATGTGTTGTGTTTTTCGCCAGACTTTGAGACTCATTTAGCTGATTTGGAAGAAGTATTTTTGTGCTTACGCAGGGCAAACCTGAAAGCAAAACCATCTAAGTGCCAGTTTGCTTAACAGTAAGTTTCTTATCTGCGGCACATTTTTTCCAACAAGGGTGTCCAAGTCGACCCTGAGAAAACTAGCGTGATAGCTTATTTTTCCCGACACCCACAAAGTCTAAAGAAGTTAAAAGCTTCCTAGGAATGGCAGGGTTTTACCGCCGCTTCATTCAAGATTTTTCAAAGATAGCAGCTCCCTTACATTCACTGTTGCAAAAAGATAAAAAAAAATTGTTTGGACGGATGAACAGGCATTTCAAACTCTCAGATCGGCCATACTCAAACCTCCAATCCTCGCATTTCCAGACTTTGACAAACCATTTCTCCTATATACAGATGCTAGTGATGAGGCTATAGGATATTTGCTTGGTCAAAAAGATGATAGTAACAGAGATGTAGTACTTGCTTACAGTGGTCGTGCTCTGTCTAAAGCAGAGGAAAACTATGGAATCACTGAAAAGGAATGTTTAGCAGTTGTGTCAGGTATCAAACATTTCAAAGTGTATTTGTCACATGCTTCGTTCACAGAGCTCTACAATATTTGAAGGACAATAAAGACCGCTCTGCTCGATTGAGCCGCTGGTCACTTTTGTTGAGTGATTTCACTTTCACAGTTCAGTACCGACCAGGTAAAAACTTGGGTAATGCTGATTTTTTGTCACGCTTACCGTACCCAGAATGCCCAGAAGGCATGGATGATCCACTCTCTGATGTACCCTATTTGTTTGCTACTGATGTGAATTGTACAGCCAATGAGATCACTCAATCGGACGACAACAGCCACATATCGATTGTGACTGCACCTGAGAAATCACCTGCGTTGTATGAGGATGACTCACTTTCTGACCCTCTTCGTGTAATTTCCAACCCTGTAGGAGATTGCTCCATAGCAGAGAAACAATATGCCGACCCTGAACTACAGCCCTTGATTGACTGTTTAAAGTTCCCAACATTTGCAACGGACGACAAAACCACACGATTACTCTTATTACAAAGCCAGGATTTCATTCGTGACAATGACATATTGTATCATCTGTTTGCACCACCAGGACCGGGGCACAGGAAAGACAGGCTTATTCGTCAGTTAGTGATACCCAAATCGTTAGTAAAAGAGGTGTTACAATCATATCATGACAGTTTATTGGCAGGGCATGTCGGTATTGATAGAACATTCAATGCTATTCGACAGAAATATTATTGGCATCATATGTTGTCTGATATAAAGCAGTATATTTTGTCATGTACTGCTTGTCAAATAAATAAACGTGATTTTCACAAGAGACCAGCCCCTTTGCAACCGTTACCTGTTCCAGGTAAATTGTTTGACCGTGTTCAAGCTGATTTCTTAGGACCACTGACAATCACCAAGGCAGGTCATCGGTATGTGTTTTTGTTAACTTGTGCATTTTCACGATGGAGTGTGGCAATTCCTATTTCTTCGTTAAACGCTTCAGAGGTAGCCAAGACATTTTACTCCAAGTATATATGTGTTTATGGAATTCCCAGAATGTTATTGACTGATAACGGTAGTTCATTTACCAGCAAACTTTTTAATGCGGTATGTTCTATATTGGGGATCAAAGCACTGAAAACGAGCAGTTATCACCAACAAACCAATGGAGCTTGTGAAAGACTCAATTCCTTTATGTGGCAGACATTGCGTATGTTTATCAATGAGAACCAAGACAATTGGGATGATCTCCTTCCTAGTGTTATGTTTGCATATAATACTAGCCCGGCAACACAAAGTACTGGATTTTCTCCCTATTTCCTCCTGTTTGGACAAGAATGTTCAGTACCAATTGATGTTGAATTACAATCGTTTCAACCTCTTCCCCACACAATAAAGCAACATCTTGATGTCATCATCCATCATATCGAGGTTACAAGACAGATGGCACGTGCCAACTTACAGCAGGCGCATGAGAAAGCGAAATGCTATTATGACAAAAACACTTCAAATCCTATTTTTCAACTCGGGGATAAAGTATGGCTCCATTCGACGGCACATACTGTAGGGAAATGTAAAAAGTTAGGCCAGGTTTTTCAAGGACCTTTCTACATTGCTGATGAATTGCCCCATTTTACCTACAAGTTACGTCGTTGTGATAATCACAAATTACTTAAAGTGCCTGTCCACGCAAACCGGCTTAAAAGATTTGTCGACCCCAAGGATAGATTAACTCTTCCCATTCCAGCTGGCGGGGACGACACACCAATTGTTATGTCTCAACATGATGCATCTGATTCGGACGCACAGGGGCCAACCCAGGCGTCCCAGCAGTTAAGCCCCACCCAAACACAACAGCCCACATTTGACTGGAAGATGACGTTTTCATAGTGAAACGAATTCTAGCGCATAAACTCGTCAATGGAGAGAAATACTACAAGATTCACTGGGAAAATTTCACTGTACAAGAAGCTACATGGGAACCCGAATCGAACATCCCTCAGGGTTTGATTCGAAATTACATGATTCAGAAGTCATTGAAGAAAAAGAAAAAGCGCAAACGTTACAAATGTGTGTCTATTTTTACACAGGATTCCCAGTTGTTTCTTTTAAATTAATATATTTCGTTTCCTTTTCATTTCAGGCACTGCATATATCATGTTGCAGATGGCCACTCTAATACTGATTTTTGCATGTGTTTTATTTCAGGATTATTACTATATGATGCTATACGCATGGTGCTAGCCCACGCTATAGATCCTTCTTTACGATGTTGCAGGATGCAATTGTCACCAGGTTACAAGGAAACAAATTGTGCATATATGTTGAACTGTGTATTGTTTCTTGTCAAATGTCTTGTTGAATATATTCAGAATACTTCAACTGCATACAGTCACGTGTTGGTTGATATTGAAAAATACATTCATATTCACGGGTTAGTGACCAAACGCTGCGAAGGTTTGGGTCACGTTGCGTACTACTACTTGAAGAATACATTCCCGGGTTACTGACCAAAATGTTTGGGTCAGGTTATACATATTCATACTACTTCTACGGGAAGGTTACAGGTCGCGCTGTCCAAAAGGGACGTTGTACATATTTTGCGGACCATTACAAAGCGTTTCGCTATGCGTGTATATAAGAGAAAAAACACACCATGAACTACGATCTAAGAGATCTGACAATACGCGATTCTTACAAATACAATGATGATCATTGAAATACAGTGAAAGGCGATGATGTTCGATGATATACTATGATGTGCAATGAACTACAAGTACATTACTCGAAAGGCAGTCAAGAGAATTCTGTGTTCAATGGTTATACCGTACCGATACATATATGTTCCGTGATGAGAAATCTTCTGATGAAACAGGTTGATGAGAATTTACTACTATTGTTGAATGTTGTTTATTCGCACGAATACTAGTGTGAAACTACCATTACCTGCATGTGACAATTGTTATCATATTTAATACAGTCAGTTTCAACTTACAGGAGAAGACGCCATATGAGCGCAGTTTTACAGTGATCGAAAATTTTCATAAGAATATTGATGATGTATATGATTTCATTTTAAGTTTCTATTTATGTTCATAATCACGTTCTTTGAATTTTAGAATCCAGGAGTCTCCTTCGACCAGTTTGGGTCTTGTTCACGCTGATGTTACGACAGAATTACGATTTCCATGGGGAGTTGTATTTATCCATACGTCACGTATCGACATTTCACAAAATAAATGGATCCATGTATTCCAGTATAAATTGCCAGATTTGTCTGAAATGGGCAATAGACCAGATTACCAACAGTTTTGTAAAACGCACGCGTTACATTGTTATTCTGTGAATGCTATAGATGGATACATAAAGAAAGCGGAACAAGAATTGCTCGTGTATTGGACGAATGTCAGTAAGGACATTAAAATATTAATTCCGCACATTAACACTTTTCAAAAGGATTCACGCACGAGACGGGCAATTCTTCCATTTATCGGATCCATTAGTCGTTCACTTTTTGGTACTGCCACAGTCGAAGATGTAGAACGGCTGGCGCAGTATGTCAAACAATTATCAATGCATGTAACTAATACTTCTCGTGTTGTACAAGTGCAAGTTCGTCAGATGTCGTCATTTATAGCTAAAACCAATGACCGTATTTCTCAGGTAGCTGAACAGGCACAAGATGTAGAAAAAAGTATTTTCATTTCTATGAAAATTTTGCTAGATCGTCTGACATTTTTGACGACTATTCGACAGGAAATTGATGAAATGTATCTTGGAATACAGCAATTAGTTAACCAGCGTTTGAGTCCATCTTTGCTCCCAGTTACGGAAGTAAAGAAGGCCCTAAATATGATTCAAAAACGTCTCAATGCTGAATATCAGTTGTTTCACGTTGCTCACAAGGATCCAGGCTATTATTATCGGGAACGCACTGTTCATTGTTCTAGAACTGGAGATTCAATTTAAATTTCGCTCATTGTTCCTATCCAGACTCATTTAACTCTCCTCGATGTATATCGAATTAATTCATTTGGCCTACCAATTAATCAATCAAGTTCACACGTGACTCAGGTTATGAACTTACCTGATTATTTGGCAGTTTCGGAAGCGAAAGATCAGTATATTGAATTTTCTACCAGGGATTTTCAAACATGTTTTGGTCAATACGAAAAACATTGCCCAATATTTCTTAGCCCCAAACCAAACACTGTTCTCACCTGCGCACTTGCTTTGTTTAATCAGGACGTACCAGGAATTAAATCCTTGTGTGATGTTAAATTAAATTAAACGGGCTTCGTTCGATGGCTCTCGAAATCGAACCAGGCCTTGTTTTGCTCAGTGGCATAAAAACTATTATATTAACTTGCAAGGGTCGCATTGAGAAGCGTCCAGCTTGTCAGATTTGTATATTTAAAATGCCTTGCCACTGTGCGTTGAAACTGGATGAATTCGACATAGACATGAGAATTCATCACTGTGAAAAAAAGTCAACAACTTCAAAATTGTATCCACCCAATCTTCTACTCTTTTCGGAATTTTTCAATTCATCCGCACTGAAACCTTTCGAAACTTTACGGCCTCTTTTAGAAGATTCTGCGTTCAAAATCCCACATTTATTAATCGATGATAAAGTTTTCGATGACATTCGGAAAAAGGACAAGAAATTTCAAGTTGATTTACGCCTTATTTCCAAGCGTATGAAAAAGGCACAAGTGATTTCGGATAATTTAATTGAAGATAATTGGATGGATTCCCTTCCATCGTCTACTTTGGATAGGTCCTTAACCAACCCCTATCATTTAACGGCTAGTTTTGCCGCAGGTTTGTCCTTATTTCTATTTATACTGGTTATGTATTTATGGTTAAAAGTTAGACGCCTATTTTTTGCTTTAACGTTACTTACAGCAGGTTCCCCGACTAATGGGTTTACAGATTGGAAAGCATACCACACAACCACCCCTCCGAACTATCCCCAGCCATCTTTTATGTCTTTGATTAAATCAACTATTTCAATGGATGTTTTCCTCATCATATCGACAGTATTTCTGGTGTTTATTTTACTTCTTCGCAGAATAAAAAAGTTCAATCGACCGGTTACGACCTTAGTTTTACATTTGACTAATGCTTTGGCTTGTCATGAGATTGTTCTGTCACAATTTTATCTCTGCCCCCGTGACCTCACATTGTCAGCTGCAAATGCTTTGACTAACTTTCGTATTCAACGAGTTTTCTTTACATATTACTTGCTGTTTGATAGCCCTAAACTGCACGTCCACACACCGACACAATCTATATATATTTCTGGTAAGATTGCTATCAGCTGCATAAAAGCGTGGCAATTAAAAAAAATTCTCCCCACTACTACAGGTGTTTTTATGGTTCTACAACATTGTGGAGTCGCTTTTCCATTACCGGTGAATTAAGCCTTCCCCAGACATAATGTATTATCCAGTTAACCAATTTATGCCTTTTGTTTCCCTCCATCTGCCGGAGCGGCCAGAAACTACTATTCATTTGACTTGGGCACATGTTGACTTAGTCACGTAATCACGATGATGATTTGTGTCCGTTGAACATTTGACATGAGTTTTATAATCACGAGGAACCCTGTTGTCGGTATATAAGACCATGATTACAATTCATTCGACCCCGCTCTTCACACATCTGACTTCGTTCATTTTGGTAAGACCCTTTTTCTCTCTTGTATTTCAACTTCTCTTGTGTCGGTTTTTATCAGCTACTTGGCTTATTCCCAAATTCTTCTTGGTCAAGTTTCCTGCTTCACTCGGCCAATTCTATCATTTAAACTTTACTGTCCCTTAATCTTTACAGTCATCTCAATCTGAAATAATGCAGGCTTTTAAGGATGTCTACCTCTTTGAGTGACTGGCATACAATGAGGTTCTGGTGCTTGGTGATGTCATTCGGGATTCGCTGCAGGTGAACTCAGCCCTTATAGCAGAGACACCCCGGACGCGGACCACTATTGCCTGTCCGCGTTATTTTTAATTCCTTCCTTTTTGGCGGGTAGTCCTTTACTTGGCAGGGTTACTGTCTTATAGTGTAGAGTTACCACTCATGGATGACGCCCTTTTGGAGCAGGTTACAATCCTTGCTGAATATTTCAAGGCACCTAACCTTGTTATGGTATGCGCCCAGACGACCTTATCATGCCCAAATCCATTTTGTAAAATGGCCACATGGATCATGCGGGCACATGAGGCTATGCCGATATACCAGACATCATTTGCTAATTTCATTGACTTTTTAGAAATGGAATATGGTCTGCCAGGGTGTCACATATTAAAACACGTATCGGGTGCGTTGGCGTTTCATGTCCCCCAAGTGGTCAGTGTGGTCGACAGAACAAGGGACCGATACGAGAGGTGGCTTAAACAGTCCCATTGTGTTCTCTGTAAAGTTCAAATTACCGAAGCAGCGACGGCATCGGTAAGGCCCCTTCCTTGTTGCTTTGCAACAATCCATGCTGACTGCGCGCTCCGATTCCGGGCTATGCCGTTATGGTCGTTAGCCGCACCTGACGTTTTTTGTGTTGCTTGTGGTACTCCCTATATTGGAGCCCGAGTCTCGTTACCGGCACATCCGACGGCTGATTCGCCGCAAGTTACTGCATGCCTTCAACGGCATTTACTGCTACGCCGTCCCGTTACTCTTCCTCGATGTTTGGGGACCAGTCCGCAACCCCTTGCAACGCGAGACGCACAACCCCCACCACCTCCGCCAACACCATCCTCTTCACACGCGTCTGTGCAACAACGCTCTCCCTCACAACCGCTGTCCCCTCAAGCCCAGCCACACATCTCTACGTCGCACCCATATTGTCCTGATGACTCCTCTTGGTCATCAGATTCTGAAAAGCTTGAACCGGACGTTATTGACTCGTTACTGTTGAATTGAATACCGTCCTTCTAGTCTATTGTCTAACGGTCTCTCTTTGTTCGTACTTCTTACCAATCGGATGTATTACCCGAATCTTCTTCTCGGGTGGCGGACACTCAGGGTTTCAATTCAAATGTTGTACTCTTTGATTATTGAGTAACTTGAGATAAGGTTTAGTCAGTATCTTAACCTGTACCTATATCTATGCTTGTTCATGTGTCCATGTATACACAAGGAGAACAAACAAAATTCTTGTTCTATAGTCGATTTGTATCCTTGTTTCAATGTATGTTCTCAGTCCATCACATAGTCATCTATGTTGTTCGTTCTTGTTGTTTTAAACTGCAAAGCATTTACTGAATGTTGTGAGTAACTTGCACCTATTTAACCTATTACAGGTATTACAGATGTCGTCCATAGTTAAAATAACATTTGATTCCTATTTATTGGTGCCATGTTACATAGGTATCAGAGAATATTCATGCAACATAATGGACTCAAATTGTTTTCGGCACGCAGTCGGCAGTCAAGAATGCTGTTATTGTATCCCCTTTCCCCACATACAAATTTTCATGAGTATCACAAATATTCTTCAATGTATGTGCAAATGTAGCATTTATCAACTGAGACAATAAACCATTTCAGAAAAATGAATGACGTGAGAAAATGCCATATCTGAAGCCAAATGAGAAACTGACACAACCTCATACTTAGCATTTGCATACCAAATTATGATTCATCTTGAGTTTATTAGTCCCATATACTATACCCATCAGCTAATACCTTTCTTGGTGTCATCACATCTACTCTTCTTTGGAGTCTGTTCTCCCCTTCCTGAAAAGTAAAATTATTTATCACCAAGTGCAAACATGTTCCTTTAGCATAAAGGAATGCTTACCATTATAATATTTCTTAAAAGTGTCTCAAATTGTAATAACCTTTTTGTTATGGGTTTCTCCTTCTGTTGCATCTGGCAATGAGTCAGTTGGGACAATACATGTGAAAAAATATGATATTTTACCTACTTTGGTACAAATCCAAAGTAGGTAATGTTTTCATTTCAGCAATGTTTTCATTTCAGGGTACATATAAGAGTGAGTAGGTGAGTTAAGTTTTACGCCATACTCAGCACTATTCCAGCTATATGGCAGCAGTCTCTGAATAATCGAGTTTGTACAAGACAAACCAGTGATCAACAGCATGAGCATCGATCTACCCAATTGGGATAAGATGACGTGTCAACCAAGTCAGTAAACCTGACCACCTGATCCTGTTAGTCGCCTCTTACGACAAGCATGGGTTACTGAAGATCAATTGTAACCCTATCTTCATGGGTTCATATAAGAGTGGATCATTGTAAATGGTTAAAAACGTACTGTTTCTTTGTTGGCTCTAGAAATTGCTAAATATCAACAAATGCTTCATCACACACTCTAAACGAATTACCTCTTGCATTTAGGCACTATATACAATCCATACCTGTGCTGACCATGAACTTGTTTAAACAGTGATGATTTTATTTACCACTAAGTCACCATCAACCAATGTTCTTCCAGTGACATAAAAATCAGTCGAGTGAAATTTTTTGTTATTAGAAATTTACCTATGACCCTGTCATAATTTTGTGGTTTTTTTTAGGTGTGTGTGTGTTGTTGTTGTTGTTTTTGTGTGTGTTACATTCCTATTTGAAATCGATGGCAATAACACGTTCTCTAAATAAAACAACTATTTGACACAATCCAGCTTGATCATATAACCTTAGGAACATTGATAAGAAAGGTTACTTTCATAAAAACATTAGCCCTCTCAAAAGTAGCACATATTTTAAGCTCATTGGCTAATCCTCCAGATGGCTTCCGCAAGTTTCTTGAAAAGATATTTTTCAAATTCATTTGGAATGGTAATAATGATATAATAAAAAGAATCACAATGAAAAGATTAAAGGCTGAAGGGGGGACTGGGTATGGTTGATATAAAAAACATTTATTGAAGCTCTAAATTTATCCACTCTTAGACAATAATTACTGTAAAAAATCATCCGACAATAATCCTTTCAATATACCTTAAAATGATATCTTCAAGTATGGAGCAAATATTCACAAATTGTACCACGTCTGAGTGTCGGTTCCTTTGATCTTACCCGTGGTGTATGTGCTGGAAGACAACAGTTTTGTGTTGAAGGCAGATTTCGTCTGCCATTGGCTCCTAAAAGCCACGCCCCACGGCAAGAGGACTGAACTCAACATTGTTCAACATTGTACACAATTTATGTCAGTCAAGGTTTGCAACAAGGAAATGTAACTTCTACAGTTTTAATGGTTTCAAATGAATTTACAAGCTGAAATTGACCAACTCTTTTATTTATGAGAACCAAATGCTGCAATAAAATGAAAAAGAATGAAACGTATACATGTACTTTATATGTACTTTGAAATTTACACAATAATGAAAGTTATAGTTCCAAAAATGTTTTCAGATTTAGATTAATTATTGTAGAAAACACAGTTATTATAAATAGCACTCATTTTGGCAACTAGACTGAGAATGAAACGGTCGTTAAAACTTTAAAATTTTCCCGCTTCCCATACATAATAGGCGTGGTACAAGTCAGTTAGCTTATCCTATCTCACGGTATGCATAATCCCACGGTTGGTAGGCGGGTTGCAGATTACCCGGTTACTACTACCACCGGGAAAACGCATAACTCAAGGAGGCCAGGAGAAAGCGCCAACTCCCGATATGCAAACTCCAAACTTGAGATGGTTTTTTTTTTGTTTTTTTATGTGGTTTTTTTTCAGGTAACCCCTTGGCTTATACAGCACAAAAACTCTAAGGAGTGGGCGCTCCCGAGTTAATGTGGTCCCTGCTTCGAAACTATCCCCCACAGACACACGCTGGAAGGCGGTGAAAGAAGGAATAGCCTGGTTGATCAACTAGTTTAACGTTCAGTACCAATCTCCCTAACCTACCAAAGGTGAGAAAGGACTTAGGAGCAGAACGCTTTGAAAACCATACAGGTAATCGGGATCAACACTTCACTGACGTGATTGCTCAAAGAGTAGAGGTCAGTAAGCGGAATGTCGACCTTCTCTACATGTAGCACAGGACTTGCCTCATAGTCTTCTGAGCCGACGTCAAGAGGCCTAGGAGTTCCTGCCATTGACGGAGCGTCCTGGCTTGCGCTAGAGCTAGGGAGACCAACCGCTGTATCTGCAGAAACGATCCCTCGGGACAAACATTCTGTTGACCTGTGTGTCGAAAACAGCTCCGATGAATTGAAGTCGGTACGATGGGACTAGTTCCGATTTCTGCAGATTGATTAACCATCCTAATTGGCAAAGAAGCTGTATCGCAAACTGCATGTGACGAACCAGAAGGGCATGATCGTTCTGTGCCTGAATGCAGTCGTCGATGTAGGCTTCGAACACTGTCCTCTTGCGATGAAGAAAACTGGTGATAGGCTTCGTTACCCGTGTAAACAGCCACCGAAGAAATTCCAAACCGGAGAACACGCTATTGATAGTGGATGTCCTCGAAGATGAACCGAAGGAATTTGCGACGCGCCAGGAATATCGGGATGTGGAGGTAGGAATCCTGAAGATTCAAACCGACCATGTAGTCTCCCGGCTTGATAATTGTCTTGAGGAGTGCCACCGATATCATGAGAAAATGAGGCGGGGGCTGAAGAAATTTCTCGTTGAAAGTCTTCATGTTGAAGATTAATCTCAGTTTGTCCGAATCCTTCTTGGGCACCAGAAAGATTGGAGAATAGAACCCTGGATTGGTCGGGGCCGGACCCAGGGATTCGATCGCAAGTTTCTTGAGTAAAGTGTTTATCGTTGATCGCAGAACAGCCGATTGTTGTTTGGGATACGTTCTGCGATCCGGAAGTATTGTGAGCGGAGGTTTCCCGATGACTGGTAACTGGAATCCCTTGGTTAACATGGACAGGACGTAAGGGTCTCCCAAAATTGTCCAATTGGGAGCAAGTCGGCCTCCTACTGGGGAAATCTGAATGGGTACGACTGGAGGTGGAAGTTCCCAGTCGCCTTTCAATGTCAACAAGTCATTGCCTATCACGTCTCTGTGAGGTGGGCTGGTCGATAGTGGAAGTTGATCGTGGAGCAGTGGCAGTTCTTCGTTGGCGATTTCGATCGCGTCCTCTTCCGTGAGGAACCCCTCCCACAAAAAGAAGCCGTAGAACCTGAGCGAAGGTCCGGATTAGTAGGGACATAGTGAGCTGGTCGTCGCTGTCTCATTGATTGCTCCACTTGTAGTCGCTGGAACCTCAACAATTCGACCGAGACTTGTAGATGGGCATCCTTCCCTACTCTTTTGGCTACTTCCCTAATCGCCTCGTTGAACAGAGAATTGCCCGACCAGGGTGGGCGAAATTGGTCCGTTCTGAATCTGTCTTCCCAGGATGATAATTGTGACGGTCCTCTACGCCTCATAGCTGACATAGAAGAAGAAATGAGCCAAGAGATCTAGGATGGTTTGGAATTGTTCTTGCAACTCGGATGTATGCTTGCTGATGGGCTGTAGTTGTCAACATTAAGTTCAATGGAGCCATAATCTTCCTTATGGATGCATCTAAATGTATCAGTTCACGGTCTTCGACCAGAAAGGGCGAATAATCTCTCTGTTTCGTACCCAACAGCGTGATATCATCATCTACTGGAGGAGCGGCAATCATAAATGACAATCCATGTACATGAACCGATGCCAAGTTGAAGCGAGGAGCAGCAAAACAATCTTTAATCTTCCTCAAACTAGCAAAAAGGCTCATCCAGGGACGCAGTCAGCTGAGTAATGCACGGTCGGGGAGGGAACATGATAGAACCAAAGTCTCCAGTCTTCATATCAAAACTGGATAAAATGTCATCTTTCGAAGTACTATGCTGTAACATGAGGTCATCAGCAATCCAGATAAGTAGCTGAGGTGAGTCAACAGCATCCACACTCACATACGCAGGAGACATACTTCCTGAAGACATAGACGGCGCTGTTGAACGTAGAATCTCTTGCACAGGCACCGCTGGCGTAGTCGAAATCCCTGATGACTGAGTAACACGAGATGACACTGGCTCCTGATGCTACCGCCAACACAAAGGCATCAAAGTCCATAGGTTGAGACTTTGCCCCCTCAGACACTGGATTCCAGGAAACCGGCAAAACAGATCTCGCCGTCGAAACTGTAGCAGAAGGAACTGATGAAATCGTAGCAGCCCCAGAGGGAAGATGAGGTATGTCACCCAGCGAGGATGAACATACAGCTGATTGAGTCACGTCAACATGAGATGATGGCACTTGTGTGGACAACGCTGAAACCTGAGGAAGTGTTGAACCATGAACCACTCCAGCAGCTTGAGACCGTACCGCACCAGGAACACCATAAGTAAGCTTTGAGCCTAGTGGCCAATGAGTGAAACTCACAATAGGAATCCCTGGAGTGAGCGTTGATCCAATAACACTATGAGTAAGCGCCGAACCAGGACGGCCGTGAGCGAGCGCTGAATTAAAAGCAGCATGATGAAGCGTCGAACTAGTAGGAAGCGTCAAACCGGAAACGCCGGGAGCAAACGCCGAACCAGGAGGAAGCGTCAAATCCTGAACACCGGGAGCAAGCATAGAACCGGGTGGAAGCGCCGAACCAGGATGAAGCGCCGGACCAGGAGTGAGTGCCGCACCAGGAGTCCTAGGAAGGGGTGCCAAACTGTGCATACCATGAGCAAGCGCCGAGCCAAGACCAACATTAGTGAGTGCCAAACCGGGAATCCTGGGAGGAAGCGCCGAACTGGGATCACCATAAGGAAGCGTCGAACCAGATGCAAGCGTCAAACCAGGACCATTGGGAGGAAATGCAAAACCATGAAGCGCCAAACCCGGAGTAAACACCGAACCAGGAATACCAGGGTTAAGCACCGAACCAGTTGGAAGCGCCGAACTGGGAAAACAAGGGTTAAGCGCCAAACCAGGAGGAAGCGCCGAACTGGTAGTAAGCGCCGAATCCATCCAAAGCGCCGTGAGATAGGATAAGTTTAAAAATATATATTAAAGCTCTCAAAGGGTTCAAGATTACTTAATGACAAGTGTATTTCTAAAAATGACAAACTTGAGATTTGTACTAAATGGGAAATGATATTCAATGATTGTGAATTTGTTTGGCACAAAATTTTCAGCTTCTATTGACATGTATTGAAAGATGTTAAACTTCTTTATTTTCAATACACATTTCTGCAAATAGTTATTTATACTAAAATATTATTATTCAAAATGAACCTGACTGACAATGATTTGTCTACCGTTAGTTTGCAATGATGTTTCTGAGAGCATTTGTTGTGCTTATTAGGACTGTTGTGAAACCATAAAATTCTGGAATGATCTCGAAATCAATTAATAACTATTTACCATGAAAAATAAACATTACAAAATATTTGATTTGGTTTGGTACATTACATAATGATGTATTACTAAATCACATCATTATCTCTGCCAAAAAAACATATCAATTTATGTAAATTTAAAAAATCAATTCCAAAATTCATTAAATATAAAATGGCATCAAAAGAGATATTTTCTGTTCAAAACTTTATTTTCAAGGGAAACAATGAAATTGATAAATTCAGTCTTAAGTCTTAAATGGAATTCACTCATGCCAATATTCAGCAACAAATTATAATTACATCTTTACACCTTTTCTGTGTTTGTTGTTACTGTATACCTTTGACTATGGGAACAAATAAAAAAAATACATAAAAAAAACATGGGAATGTTAAGATACAATATTAATACACTTTGTCAAACTGATTTTAAATCATAGCTTTTGTGCACAGAGTAACAAGAGGGCACAGAAATCTACATCCTTTTCCCTTTCAATGGTGCATAAAATCACTAGAAGTGTAAATATAAGAGAACATACCATTAATCCTAAAGCATATGAGCACAAGTTACATAATAATGACTATACCGAAATCTTTCACTCACTCCCTACTCTTAAAGCTTTCAATACCTTGTAATGCCATGAATTAGAAATGGTACCCTGGTACTTTTCAGTGACTGAGTTTTGCATTTGACAGCAAAGGCTGAATTCATAAATTCATAATAATAATAATGTAGCATTCATCAGTCCTTTAATGTTTGTATGATGCTGTACCTTTCTTATTAATTGACTCTGCATTATAATTAACATCCAAGACTACTCCAGCTGTACCATAAACTAGTTTACCAAGACTGACTACCTCTTGGTCACCTGACTAACATAGGGATTTTTTCCTGGGGATCTATTTTCACCTATATAGATACAGCACTGTTGTATGACATGGGATAACAGATGTGCCCACTTGCCTAATTAAATGCTAAATGTAAAAATTCAACAGTGCCCCTGCATACAGTTCAGATTGCTCCTCTTCACAGCAAGAATAGGCATCAACTGAATTCCAAGCTTTTCCTCAACAAACTGTTGATCTGGACTGGGGGGCAACCCAACATGGGATGGTATGGTGAACAACCTGTAAACATATGAAGTTATTTATACACACAAACATTTGTTTTTAATGCCATAATATAAATAATAACTGCATCCATGTGTTGATGTTTTCTGCGTAACCATGAAGGGATGCACAAAATAGACACAGATGTTGAGATTTAACTTAAAAATGCCTTATTTGACAATTGAGGTTAAAATGTAACATCAAAGCAGAAAAGTCTAACTACAGTATATAACATTGCCAAAGAGGAGCATACCTGTTAAGGTGTCATGACAGAAAGATGTGAACTGTCAAATACATTGATTCACTCAATGGAAAAATAACAAATACATCTTCAGCCATGCATGTGCAAATGAAACTAGCAAAATATCTCTATAATCCTAACAAAAGTGGGGTCAATTGTCTGATTGTGACTATGGCATACAGTGTTCATGAATTACTACCAGTTTGTGAGGGTACCAACGGTTCACAAAAAAGCTGAGCCTATATTGCCTGACTAGTGAGTGGGGAACCTGCAAGTCCAATACATCTGTTCTGTGTTTGTGACTCTGCCCTAACGTTGATATGTTCCAACTTACACTAACAATAATTTCCTTCATATCAAGCATCAGGAAGATGCCTTTACATCTGTGACCTTAACCATGGACATGACCTTTATAGATTACATATCATATTTCAGATCCCATATATATTATTTGTTATTTATCTCCTACTTAGGGCTCTCACGAGTCCAAAATTTGGGACTCGAGTACTCGAGGTGTCAGACCCGACTCGGACCCGAGTACCCGACAATTTGGATGCTTATCTGAAACCAACATTCAAGCATCCAATCTACGAATAATGCAACATGTATATGTAAATCCAAACGTTCCTGAATAAAGCAATTGATATTCAATGTCAATGGAAGTATCTATTACCTTTTTATGATTGCAAACAGAATGTGAAGGCAACGTAAGTGTCACTGTGACCCAGTTCTACGCGATCAATTATGTGATTAATATTCATGAGCTGGGCCGATGATACCTTATTACGCCTGTAAATGATGTAATATGATTGGATGTGTCCGGGAAAAGAAACCAATCAATCTACTTCTCTTTTCGTTTGGTTTTAAGTTTGACTGCGCTTTCAAGATTATCTCATATTAATATGTCGTTGCAGTTATGACATATTAGCAACTTTTAAACATTCACCTGGACGATAAGTCACATAATCAATTAACCTTAATCACGGTTAAAATGCGGCAAAACACGTTTCAAAGCTGGAAGATACATAGATAAGCATTCATTGATTGGTGCTTCATTAGATACTAGTATCTTGTAAAGATGGATCGACTATGGAACTTAAAGAATATGTAAAACAGGATTGATGTTTATTTGAGACTTCTTATAGTGAAAACGGTTTGGTTTCAAACTAAAGACTAACAATTTATTGAGTAACACTACGCTGTATTTCTTCTTCCGAAACTCTGCTGAACGGAGATCACGTCAATGGTACTCATTGTGATTACAATTTTCACTATTAAGGATATAGGTCTCCAAGTGTGAATGTTATTTTGAATGCGTATGTATGTGTTGATTGTTGAATGTGTAACACTGAAACACGCTGGATAAGAACGACTGAATATATAGAAAACAAGTTGTTCAAACATAGCTATAGTGGGCAGGGACAGTGATAAAGCCGTGAGTGGCTACGCTTGTCCACGCGTCCGTAGTTAGGGCAACGGCAGGTACTGTTTTGGGTGCTGATATTTTCTTCTCCTTGCAAACTTCATACGACTTTATGAGGTAGTTGTGAATTGTCGCAGTACATGGGACCTGGTAATTTGGGTTCAATGGTTCACAGAAAGCCCTGAAACCCTCCACTTTAACAAGACTTAATGGTCGCATATCCTTAACGCGCATAAGCATTGCTTTTTGCGTAATACCTTCATACCATTTCCTGTCAACAGGCTTGCGACTTTTGCCATCAAACTTACCAAACTGCCCCAGCGTTGCTTGTTTAGCTGGTTTTCTGTCTACAGTGCTTATTGTGGGTGCTTACAGGACTAATGCTTGCGTAACTAAGGGAAACGCCACAAAGACGGCATTTCGTATTTTGGCCACTAAATCAAGATAAAAATGCGTCCAGACATTGGATTTTTTCTCACGATCATCCATCTTGATTGCATGAGATGTTTAGAGATATCTCCGCTGCGAGTCCTCGAGTCCATTCAATTGGACTCGAGTCCTGCTTTACCCGACTCGGCCCCGAGTACTCGTGAGAGCCCTACTCCTACTCTTCCCTGATATTAGGGATGGTGAGTTAAGACTTATGACAATTATTGTTCCCATTTCAATGCATAATTAGTAGTGTTGGGAATTGGTTTAAATTGATCATTTGTCCATTACAACCGATCAATAATCGAAAATAATTGGTTAGGATCATTTATCAAATGTTCCTGTTACCTTTGTTAATGCACAAAATAATTTACAAAAAAAACCCATGTAGTTCTTTGGGTTTGGGGGTAAATTGCACAAAATGCATTTTCATACTTGACATATTTAAAGGATGGCTAGTATGTGAGGAACATAAATTTCCAGGAGTCTTTAAGATAAATTCAATCATGACTTGGAACAAGCTTGTAGTGCTTATGAAATGTAAATATAATGACTCATACAAACCAACCTTGTTAAAAAATATTGTTAATGCAAACAAGTGTTCCAAAACTGCTTGTGTTCGATTTTGAGAAAACATTTTCGATTGCTTGGTCATTCAGTCACTGCGACCAATCTTCGATTATTTCAATTAATCAGACCACCACTAATAATTGGTTGACTGCTCACTTAAACTCAGAGCCTTGGTCACATTGTGGTATTCTTGGATTTCCCAATCCATACTCAAGGTAGATCCTATGTAGTTGATCCACAAAGTCAATGGTATGTTGCCCCACTGGTGTTTTCTATATCAGGTTTCAAATTTGCTTCATTAGGAAATTTAGGATAACAATTGCCTGTCACCTTGCTTATCAATAAACTCCTGTACGGATCCCTAAGAATTTTTCAGCATAATACCGGTTTATCAATGTTCTTATATTTTCGGAATTTCGGATCCTGAACCCAACAAACGCTGTGTAAATTTGTGGATATGACATTATGAAGTCCAGACTGAGGAATCACTATTTTCCTGTCCCCATCAATAATTTCCAGTCTGTATTTTCAATGGGCAGGGTTGTGGATTTCTTTCAAAGGTAAATCAAACTTGTTCATATTCTTACAAAAATGATAAAACTTGACAATCCTACTTTTCTGGGGAATGTCACCTCCTTCAAGTTTTAATCTAAGGCAGTCGTGATGTCATTTGAAATAACACCAATGCTTCTATTTCTTGAAGGTTGTGCCTGAAATGCATCAAAATCCATCATTAGGTTCAATTGTACCTCATATGCTTGTTTCTATTTTATCTCACATTATGTGATTAATGTTAATAATGTTATATAATTTATTGAGTCATCTTACAAAAGTTATTAACAAATGTATACAATACAAAAAGTACACACAAGGACCCTCTTTATTCTATCTGGAGTGTTATTCCACAAAAAAATGAAAAGAATAAGACAAACCAAACTGAGGTGAAACATATTTTAATGTGGTTGCCTCATCAGCATTAAGATTACTCTTTAGAGTTTATTTGGGTAAACATACTGACAGTATGGTACAATGAACATATCACTGCACAATAGATTATAACGTAATAAACACATATGAAACACATAAACAGTCACTGAACACTATATTAATGCACACCATTATTAACATACCATATCAAGATGTAATCACACCCAAATAGTTCAGCTGCTGCCTATTCTTAATATGTGGCTGATTATGAATTAGGGCAAATGAGACACTAACATGACTAACAATTATCTTCAAACTAAGAAACAAAGGCCAGGTTCTGTACGTACTGTTAGATGGATTACTTGTTGAAGTGGTAGTACATCTCAGTGATGTATTAATGGTAATCATAATAATTATTAAGCCTTTTAAAATGGAAAAGAAACATATATTATCCAAGTCCTTCAAATCTATTAAATCCTTTCTTCAATATACATAATAATTGTCAAAACATATCACATTTATACAAGTTGTACACATGAAACCATGTTATATGCAAGATTACACTTTCTCAGTAAAATACACATTCTACACATGTTTGGGGTTTAGTCCCATCCAGGATTTGAACCGACTCTCTCCACCAAATCGCCAACATACAAAGTCAGTGATCTAGCCAACTCAGCTGTGAACATAATTATATTGTCAGACTTTCACCACACCTAGTCAAATACATCCAAAATGGCCTTTGGTCCAAAATGTGTTTTACATGCTCTAACATTGAACAGGGTAAATGACATGGCAACTAAATAATATTTCACATGTGGTAGTCTCCAAAGCAGCTTGCAAAAGAAAATTATTTAGGTGGTAAACAGCTGGTGCTTCCTTTTCATATATTTTGCTGTAATCTTCAGGTTATTATAAATATGAAATATGAAATGCATACTTACATGCACTTACATGTTGCATGAAATATCACTAAACTACTTAAGTCAATAATGCCTTGTCTTACTATGTGATGTTTATATGTGTACTTATGACCCTTCTGCAGCTGCCCTTAAACATACAGAAAGGTCTTAATGTTGAAAAAAATGGAGACATCTGCACTAGGCAAATCTGTGATTTATGTACTGTATGTGTACATGTGAGTGAGAGAGTGAATTTAGTTTTATGCTGCAATTAGCAATATTCCAGCAATATCACGGCAGGGGACACCAGAAATGGGCTTCATCCATGTGGGGAATCGAACCTGGGAAGCGAACACTTTAACCAGTGGGCTACCCCATGCCCTGTATATGTGTACATATCACTTAAAAAATATGTCACTTAAATTTTTTTTAAAAGAATTGGATGAAGCTTCAATACTTTACCCTGTCCAACATGTCTATATGGCACAAGATACAGAGAGATTTGTTACACTGAAAGACCTGTAAGAGATAAATTATGTCTATTTCATTAATGTTTTGCAAAATGTATTTCTGCATTAATATAGAATGTTTTATAATCATACAGATACCATGGGAGTTTATTCATTCGTCACAAAAAAAGAGTGTCATGGGATAATTTCACGCAACATAATATTTCGAATGACAGAAAATCTTTAAACCTCAAAACTAGTAACAATGCAACTTCCTGTTCATTAATCGTCAGTTGTTTTCCTTCCTCTGCTGACATCATCAAATCATAGCAGAGTCTGCTACATTAATAGAATATGGTTTTGATACTCATGACCTGATGTGATTGAGATAGTTTAAAACTGTTTCAACACACTCTCATGCATTGTTTTTATTGTAAACAAACAACTGTCCAGGTTTGATAAACCATTTATCAGAGGGCTAACACCAGTGTCTGATCTTTAATTTATCCCCAAAGTCATTTGTGTAAGCATCTTTGATGTAGGCTGGTGATCTAAGTGGAGAGGAATCAGAAACATTGTTCAAAGTTAGAAAGCACAGAATTCAGGCCAGAAATTGGCCAGGGTCACATTAAACAGCTTTAAAGTCCTGACATATGTAAGGCTGAAAAATGAATTTTGCCAGAAAGTATAAAGTAAGGGGTTGGAATATGCCTAGCAATGTGAAACACTGACCAAAGAACCCTACTGGCTGTTAAAGCCAAGAAATTGAAATTGAAACAGATGAAAGCTCTTTGAGACCACAGCATGAAACGAAATTACACATGAGTCTATCAATTCATCAAGCTAAGGCTTCGAAATACTTCCATGAAATAAAAAAAAATCACTGTTTGTTGTTTTTGAGAATGCTAGACTTGCCAATTTCATATATGAAAAACAAAATGAAAAAAATCCAGATAACTTATGAAGTTTATTATTTACGCTGCCCAAAAGTGATTATTATTCATCAGAAATATCTAATGGATGAGGTTGAGAGAGTTATGGAATTTGAGATACAGCCTTCACTGGACTGGGGCATTTAAACATACTGTATGTACCTACATGTTCAAGTACCAGAACTTGTTCAAGGTGGTAGAGGATATCAAGGTGAAAGGAGGGTGCACACACTGCCAACATCAGACCGACTTGTTGAAACACAACATTGGATGTGAAGGCTTCTGATTCTGCTGTATGTGCAAAGATACACCTCCCCACTCACCATCAGTCATTCTCCAAGCTGAAAATAGTGTCAAGATCATATTAAATGTTCAATCATAAAGACCATAACAGCCATGAGACAGTTTTTGAGAAACTAAATAATTGTTTGAAAGTCATGAGAGAAAAAAGTTTATTCATATGCAAAAAGGGTGTAACAGAAAGAATGGATCATATGCAACACTGTTTACTTAAAATAAGAGGGTTTTGTGACATATTGTGCCATCAGCAGTGAACACATTTCATACTCGCAATACTCATATCATATGACTTTACACACAGACACCCAAATTGTGTCAGTGGTGACTTTATCCTAATGTTTTGTCAATTCATCGGTTTCAACAAATTTAGAAGCCAGGTAACTATTACCATGTGGGCTCTTGTCACTGTTAGACCACAAATCGAGGCTACATTCAAATCAAGGCCACTAAAACAATCCATTCAACTCAAGCAGCCCTAGCTTCACTCCCTTAAATTATTCTCTATAACAATGCCAACTTGTATCCATGGTGAAACATAAATAGGAAAGCATATACATGTAATGTATGAATTACTAAAATGTGCACTCACCTTTACATGCTGCACAAAATCAAATGTTTTCCCAATAACTTCCAAAGCAACATTAAAAACAACCAGGCTGTTAACAGCCAATACATGTAGTACATATAGCCTCAGACCACTTTACTATCTACAGTGACATGCCATGGCCAGAGCACCATAATTAATATCTGTCCTAGGCTGTCCTGTGGCATGCTGACCAACCTACTACTTCTCACTTACCCAGCAAAATATCGGTCTGGATCGAGCATTTCAATTTTGCTGTATCCACTGTCAACAACGGTCACCGGAATTTTCGAGCTGAAATACACTAAACAGCCTTGAACTTGGGGTCAAATCATGAAAGGCTGGAGTCAATAGCATGTGCAGATTGAGGACAAAAAACAAATGGCAATAAAGTAAAATGTCTGATCTTTCATTTAAGCTGTCACAAGTCACCCTGAATAAATTAGCACAGACAAATCAGTGCATTTAAACAAGGCACTACATTCTCCTATTTTCCTTCCGGGTCATGGTAAAACTTAGAGGAGTAATACAGGAGGGTGAAAAGCGCCGACCCCAGTTTCGCACCAAAATGTAACCTACTTGAAAATATCTCTGCACACATTCTGCAGAAGTAAAAAGAAGCAACTACACATTGAAAAAAATATGCTTAGTTTTAATTACTGGATGAATGCACATTTTAACAACATAAAATCATCCAATCACTGCTGTCATTTGATTCAGTAAGCACTGAAGGCTCTCTACGATACTTTAAAATAAAAAGGCATAGCAAAACTAACATGCATCTCATTTCCTACCAGTCCCCTGGGGTGCTTGGGGCTGGATGAAGCTCTCCTGGGCAGCTGGCAGAACCTCTGTGGTGCACACTGACTGCCCGCCTTGACGCACCGAGGAAGCGGCCCAGCTTGGCTGAAATGGGAGAGAGAGTGAATGAAATTTTCAGTCTAGAGGGGGTTGTACATGGTCAAAGGGATCAGGTGGGGCCTCTGCACCAGCCAAAAGCCCCCAAGAGGGTCCAGGGAGGGGCCAAGACATCTTTGAGCATTTAAGGTTTTCTGTGCACTTAATGACTGCTATAGGAAACCTTAAGTGCACAGAAAACCTTAAATGCACAATGGACCTTTTTAAAAAAGGCACAGCAAAAACAACATGCATTTCATTTCCAACCAGTTCCCTGGGGTGCTTGGGGCTGGATGAAGCTCTCCTGGGCAGCTGGCAGAACCTCTGTGGTGCACACTGACTGTCCGCCTTGACGCGCCGAGGAAGCGGCCCAGCTTGGCTGAAATGGGAGAGAGAGTGAATGAAATTTTCAGTCTAGAGGGGGTTGTACATGGTCAAAGGGATCAGGTTCAAAGGGGTGTTGAAAATGCCATGAAAATGATTTTATATTAATTACTTTAGAGGGAAGTAAAGTTGAAAATAATTGAAAGTGATTTTAACTGCCAATCAGTAAACTCAGTAAGACTTGCCAAAGTACCAAAACACCCTGGCAGTATGGTATCTTTGGAGGGATATACTTTGCCAGACATTTAAACTGGCCGAGGTGTTGACATGGTGTTTCTTTTTTTATCCTTAATATATTTATCTGCACCTTCACACCAGAAACTAGTAATTTTACCATTTGGAGGGATTCCACAGATACTTCAGATACACGACCCAAATTCAAAAATATTTGTTGAAACGGCACGTATACTTCATGTTTACATATACCTCTGTAACGGTCGACGGGGTGGCTGGAGAGGTATTTACTACGACAATGTGGGTATGTGGATCACTCTCTTCCAGCCACGGCAACACAACAGTTTTAACTAGTAAATGATTTCACAAGTCATAAAAGTTACCAACAGCAAATTTATTATAAACAATAGCAAACTTCTAACAGTAAAGACAATATGCAATCACGCCGCCCAAAGCGTTACTCTACAAGTTATAAGGTACAGTACAATTATATATAGTTACAACAGTAGAAAGATTTTACATGCGCTTCTGCGAGTATAGTGCCTCCGGCAAGCCGGGTGTAAACTTACATGTTATTCAGGGTTTTCTTCCCTACGATCGAGATGCAACCATCCAACTCTCAGTGATTCGTCTGTCTCTCTCAACCGTTAATCGGAGAATCTCTCATCCCCGTTATTTCTATTGTGACGTAAAATCCTAGATACGAAACCTTCTAAAACACCTCGCTATGACGTCACAACATGGCGGCGCCCATGCCGAGACGTAGCTTACCTGAGGCAGCACAAGTCAACACCAAAGTCGCTACATACATTACGCCACATCAGGTAGACTGATGGAACGAGGTGAAGAGATGGCTTGGATCTGTTTTACATACTAATTCCAACGGTATGAGCTCTCGTAATCTAAAGATCACGGTAAACTATATGTTGCAGTGCACTGGCACGGAACAACACTACATGGACAGTGTAACTGATACCGCGGGAATTAGTATACCCAAAATACGTCATAAGTAGTAAAGATATCTATATGGGGTAATTATTATCGATTACCCTGTACATTACAATATCCCCTCTTTTATTCTTAAATCGTCTCGATTTACTGACATAAGAGGATATACATATATACAACGGTATGGTAATTATGATATATATACAGTACATTCATACAGATAATAATACTGGCATAATGTGGAATTCATATAGCATACAATCAATAAAACTTACCTACTTACCATTCCCAAGAATTGTTCTCAATCATCACAAATATACATATATCTTCCACAGTTCCAGAATAAATACAGTTCAAAACAGTAAGGTCCACACAGTTCAGCAGATCCACAGATAGTTCCAGAGAGATCAGGAGATAGTTCCAGAGATATCCAGAGATAGTTCCAGAGAGATCCAGAGATAGTTCCAGAGTTGCTAAGTATAACGGCAGCTTACTTGGTCATTATTCGGATGTAGGCATCAGCTTGTCTGCGCAAAGTTAACTGCTCGTTGAACCGTCTATCCTCTGCCTCGTGAAGGACAGCCATAGCTTCCTCTGCCAGACCGGATGAAATCATCCAGTGTCGGTCTGGTCAGAGGAATGTCGAAGGTGGTAGGCCAGCTCGGAACTGACCTGGCTATCTGTCTCTCCAACTGGGAAACCTGACATTTCAGCGCCTGTATCTCAAGCTGGGCCCGATCATAGGCCAGTTCCCACTGGTTCGAAATAACCTCACCAACGGAAACTGGTCTACTCTCTTTCTCAGTCAGCTCAGGAGCGGACTGGACATCTACTGGTTCTGCTGGTAACTCCTTCTGTGTTGATTGGGAAGGTGCCAGTGTAACTTTGGCTGCCTTCTTTGACTTCCGAGCCGGGAAGGTCCATTTCCCTGGGTCCATGAACCCCTTGTTCGTTGCCACAGTTGTCCTAGCCTTCCTGCAAGCCTGTATCATGTTCTTTGGGTTGGCCCGCTTGCTGGTGTGATGCCTCATATAGTGCCGGGTCAAGTCCGGGAACATATGGTAGGTCGCTCGGCAATCCAGGACAGGACAATGGAAGATGGTCAACTGGGGCCTATGTCTCATTGTCCAGTGGCGCTGAAATGCCGGAAAGTGTGTGAATATGCTTCTCTCCGGACATGCCGGGCAATCCATTCCAGACTGGAAATGTATATCCTGCTCTGCTTCTGCCGGAAGGTCCATGTTTGTGTCGATTGTTGTGTTCTCATCCAGGATGAGCACCTCCTCCCCTGGGGAGGGTGAGGTGACAGATTTTTCGGTCCTGAAGATTAGAATTTACATATTACATAGTAGGTAGGATTATATAATATAAAAATGTTTGTTATGAACGGGGCAACAAGAGAGAGAGATCCATTCCCCATGTTATTCCAACAACAACATGTCTTTTAGGCTTTTAGGGTACTATTGGTTGATCCATCATCTACAATTTAGTCTCGCTATTAAGCCTATGAACCAGTCATTCTATTTCCTCAATCAACTAATTTCTATCAGACAGCGTCCAACACGCCTAAATTTTAAATCTTGATAGATATCTAGATAACTGAATATACAGAATTCATTCGTGACGTCAGCAATTCATATCTTCTCTTAAGTTTACACCCCACTATTATCAAATGGGTATAATGTTTTTATCTCTCAGTGTTTCAGGACAATGGACCATAGAGGCAGTGAACTCAAGCATTCTGCTTGGAATGGAACCAGTTTGGTGGTTCCTTCCCTAGGTATGGCAGTAGACGGTCTACATGAACCACCCGGGGGAGGATTGTTGATGTCGTTTTGAATGCGGTAGGTGATGTCATCAATCACCTTGGTGACAACCCAACCTTTCGACCATTTTGGAGTCAGTTTATAACTTAACTTGGTACTTCTGTGGGGGTTATACAACCACACAGGTTGACCAACTTTAAGTCGTGACTCTCTTGTTCCAACATCATAACGCTTCTTTCGCACCTCTGAAGAGCGCTTAAGTGCTTTCCGTGCCGATTCGAAAGCTTTTTCCAACTGCTGCTTGACCTCCTCTACATACTCATCCCTGGTGAGCTGCTGGTCATTAGGATCACCAGTAACCAGGTGGAAGGGCATGCGCACTTGCTTACCTAACATGAGTTTGTTTGGGGTTTGGCCAGTTGACTCATGCTTTGAGCTTCTGTATGCCGCCATCACAAAGGGAAGATGTTTGTCCCAATATCGTGGTTTCTCGTCTGTATATATGCTCAACATGGCAGCTAGGGTACGATTGAAACGCTCGACCTGGCCATTTGCCTGAGGTCGGAGAGAAGTGGTTCTTGTTTTCACCACTCCTAACAATTTGCATAGTTCCTGGAACAAATTGGCTTCATACTGCCTACCCTGATCACTATGTATGAATTTAGGGGTACCATAACGACACACCCACTCCTCAACAATTTTCTTGGCCACTGTCTTTGCCTCAATATTTGGGATGGCAAAGGCTTCTGTCCACTTAGTGAACGAGTCAGTAACAACAAGTATATACTTGTTGCCAGCTGATGTGCGGTCCATTGGACCCATGATGTCAGTGGTTAGTCTCTCCATTGGGGAGCCGGTGGTATACTCCTTCATAGGAGCTTTTGTTTCCTTGGACTCTTCCTGGCGACACACTTGTCACACTGAAGGCAGTGATCTCGGACAGCCATCTTCATCCCTACCCAGTAGTAGGACTGCTCAGCTTTGGCGAATGTCTTCAGGACGCCAAGATGCCCTCCTAAAGGTGAGTTATGACAAGCTTCAAGGACTGCTCTACGTCTGATGGATGGTATAACTATTTGCCATCGCCACTCCTTTCCATCGTTGCTATCCCATCTCCTATGCAACACACCTTGCCTAACTGACAAACGGTGGAACTGACCCCATAGGGCTTTGCATGCTTCAGACAGTGCAGAAACTGCCTCCCACTCGGGAGCTTGTTTTGTTGTCTAGCTTTCAAAATTGGGCTGATATCTGGGTCTTGGAGCTGCAACTCTCTCATCTCTTCACAACTGAAACCCATATCCTTTTGTTTTGCAGATTGGGATCTGGTGATAGCAGAACAGAAAGCCTTGATGTCAGGAACCTCTACACTGCATGGTCCGTCCACTCTCCTGCATTGTGGGCATTGCTCACAGGGATGACGGCTCAAGGCATCAGCATTCCAATGTTTCCTGCCAGGTCGGTGAACCTCGGTCAAATCATAATTACCAAGTTCTTGAAGCCAACGAGCCATTTGGTTCACTGGTCGCTTTATTCGCTTGGCCCAGACTACCGCAGAGTTGTCTGTTCTCACAGTCACTGGCCTGCCAAAGACATAGGGATGCCAGTACCGACATGCTGTAACCACAGCTAGGAGCTCCCGGCGTGTAACACAGTAGTTTTTTCTCTGCCGGGTGAGACACTTGCTGTAATAACCTAAAACCACTTCCCTGCCATTCTGATCTTGGGACAGGACTGCTCCAATTCCCTCACCGGAGGCATCTGTGTCCAAGGTCATGGCACCTTCCTGGGCAGGAAAACCAAGTATGGGTGCTGAGGTGAGAGCCTCTTTCAGATTCATGAATGCTCGGTCAGTACACTCAGTCCACTCAAAATCAACTGAGGGACTGGTAAGCAAAGTAAGGGGTCTTGCAATTCTAGAGAAGTCTTTGATAAATCTCCGATAATAGTTTGCAAGCCCCAGGAATCGTAAAATCTCTTTGCGAGATCTAGGAGTAGGCCACAATCTAACAGAGTTTATTTTCTCTGGCTGGGTGTGAACCCCGTCAGCGGAAATTACATGGCCGAGAAAGTTGACTTTCTCTCTGAAGAGATGACACTTTTTAGGCTTTAACTTTAAACCTGCTACAGTCAGCCTGTCCCAAACAGATTTTAGTCGTAAAAGTGCCTCATCAAAGGAATTTGCAAAGACAATTATATCGTCAAGAAAACAGAGACATTCACTCCACTGTAAGCCTCTCAGGACTGTTTCCATTAGTCTCTCAAAAACACTCGGAGCATTACAAAGTCCGAATGGGAGGACATTCCACTCGTAGAGTCCTGAACGAGTGACAAAAGCTGTTTTCTCTCGATCTCGAGGGTCCATCTCCACTTGCCAGTAGCCTGCTTGAAGGTCCATCGTGCAGAACATGGTTGCCCCCTCCTAGACAGTCAATACAATCGTCTATTCGAGGAAGGGATAGCTGTCCCACGAGAAACACCATTGAGCATCCTAAAATCACAGCAATATCTCCAACGACCATCAGCTGCACTAATACCGTTGGGGAAGACCAAGGACTATTCGATTGACGAATAACGCCTTGCTCTAACATTCGGGCAACCTCTTTCTCCTCCGCTTCTTGCTTAGCAAGAGTTTGGCGACGTGGGGCTTGCTTGATGGGTCTAGCATCCCCAGTATCGATACGGTGTTTCACCAGACCTGTACGACCTAGGTCATCATCGTTCTTAGCAAAAATATCTCTGTAAGTATACAGGAGATCTCTGAGTTTTTCCTGTTGTTCCAGGGTAAGATTATCTTGGCTTCTCTCGAACAAATCTACTAAGTGTTCGGGAACCTCGGATTTGCAACCCTAACCTTAGAAACTCTCTTTGGGATTATGGTAGGTTCTATGACTTTAGTCCCATAACATTGACCTATAATTCTCCCCTTAGTTAAAGTGTATTCGCTGTCTAAAACATTAATGACTTTAACTGTGGCTGCTTTAGTTTCATTATGAACTATGGAGTTACTCATCATTAAACCTTGTGTAAAAGTATGTCTTTACAGGGTTCAACAAGGACTGAGGATGGTTTTGATTAACTCCCGGCAAGGAAACTTGGACGTAGGGAAACGGAGTGAGGTGGTAGGTGAACGCGTCATCAGCAATGCTGACAGTGGTTTCTGATCCAACCATTGGCAACCAACTGCCAAGCAACCGGATTCTCGACCCAGCGACGTCAATCAGACCCTCAAGTCTCTCCAACACATCTACTCCAAGAATACCATCACATTCATGGGAATTATCCACCTCTGCAATCAGGAATTCCTCCACAGTGGGGTAAATATCATCACCACATGAACAGGTGCTTGAAAAGACCATGGGCTTTAAACAGACTTCCATTTACAGCTTCAAGCATGAAGTCCACGGAACTGACAGCTACAGATGAAGACAATCGTTTACTCGCGGCAGGGGACACTAGAGATACCTGGCTACCGGTATCCACTAGCAGGGTGAAGTAAGCCTTTCCAATCTTAAGATTGACAAGTTGGCCTTTATCGCCAATATTGAAACAGGCTCGGAAATTGGCCTTGACAGGAATCGGGTCAGATGGAGTGAGTGTTGAAGGAGTTGTCCCCCCTTGATCAGAAACCAAACAAATCTCTCCCTCCATATGACCTCTTGTTTTTGTTATTTTAGGATTTTGCGGCTCTATTTTTATCAGACTCCACCAAATCCGACCTAAACCGGAAGGTGGGTGATCGTTTCGATTGCTCGGTAATGTGGCATTTACTTGGACATTCGATGCCCAGTGTCCAGTCCCACTGCATTTATAACAGGTACTGGAGTGTCTGCCTGTACTCGGTGAACGAGAGAGAGGAGTGCCTCGTTCCCCTGATCTTTTTCTCTCTCGGGAAAAAGATTGATGATGCTCTGAACCATTGACATGTTTATTCTTATCTCCAGATCTTTGGTGACCTGGGCGGCCTCTAGACTGATACTGGTGACGTCTTGAATACGACTGCTGCTGCTGTACAGAGGCCAATCGTTCAACTGTCTTCTGAAGCTCTGACAATTGATCAGTCAACATCTTAAAACGCTGGTCCTCTGAATCCTCCTCCGCCTTGAAGTGAACTCTTCTCCCAGAAGAAGGATGAGGACTGAGAGCTCTCACCGGTTTGTTCTGACCGGCTTCCTACGATGGACTCGTACATCTCAGCAACATCAACTGCCTCTTGAAGTGTACTGACCCCACGGTCCATGAATCGAAGTCGTAATTCCTTCCCTACAGCTCTCTTGAACGCATCAAAAGCAAATCTTTCTTGTAGTTCATACGACAAATCCGGGTAAGCACCTTGAGCAAGACACCAGATTTCATCACGCGAAATCAGCAATTCGTTCTCCTGGCTGGCGAACACGGGTGAGCAATTCTTCTTGCCTCACATCCGAAGAGAGCTAGCATATCTTCTTCTCAAACATTGAGAGAGCCACAAAAAATCACATCTTTGTCTCTCAGGTAAGCCAGAATAGAATTTCTGAGCTACACCCTCCAAAGCGCAACCCATCATCTGGGCGGCTTGAGCATTACTCCAGTCGGACTGGGCTGCAAGGTTTGAGAACTGTGACTCAAACACACGGTAATCACCGGTACCATTAAATTTTGGCAGCTGAAGCGAAATTCTTCCCACAGAATTATTCTTAGCAGAGCGATCTAGAGAATCAATTCTCTGTGATAGACTTATCATGCAGCTTGACAGCTGTGACACAAGACCCAATAAGTTTGAATCTGAGCTCACCATGGCAGGTGGTGTGTTTGGTGGTGGTACAGGTTCAACAAAAGATTGTCTATGAACAGGAGAATTGTTCATGTAACCTGGGGAGAATGTTCCCGAATTTAACTCAGAGTTTAACTCTGGATTGATTTGCATCCGACGAGAACGTAAGTTTCCAGCAGGACCATCCAAAGGATCAGCACTACTCAAAGGACTTGCCATGACTAATATATTCAGTACTATACAAATGATTTAATAAAACTACAAATTACTCACTATATTACTTGACATTTATAATAAATTAATTTACTAGTCACAATTTACTAGGTGATCCATAATGGATCCCACCGCTGCCACCATAAAACTGTAACGGTCGACGGGGTGGCTGGAGAGGTATTTACTACGACAATGTGGGTATGTGGATCACTCTTCCAGCCACGGCAACACAACAGTTTTAACTAGTAAATGATTTCACAAGTCATAAAAGTTACCAACAGCAAATTTATTATAAACAATAGCAAACTTCTAACAGTAAAGACAATATGCAATCACGCCGCCCAAAGCGTTACTCTACAAGTTATAAGGTACAGTACAATTATATATAGTTACAACAGTAGAAAGATTTTACATGCGCTTCTGCGAGTATAGTGCCTCCGGCAAGCCGGGTGTAAACTTACATGTTATTCAGGGTTTTCTTCCCTACGATCGAGATGCAACCATCCAACTCTCAGTGATTCGTCTGTCTCTCTCAACCGTTAATCGGAGAATCTCTCATCCCCGTTATTTCTATTGTGACGTAAAATCCTAGATACGAAACCTTCTAAAACACCTCGCTATGACGTCACAACATGGCGGCGCCCATGCCGAGACGTAGCTTACCTGAGGCAGCACAAGTCAACACCAAAGTCGCTACATACATTACGCCACATCAGGTAGACTGATGGAACGAGGTGAAGAGATGGCTTGGATCTGTTTTACATACTAATTCCAACGGTATGAGCTCTCGTAATCTAAAGATCACGGTAAACTATATGTTGCAGTGCACTGGCACGGAACAACACTACATGGACAGTGTAACTGATACCGCGGGAATTAGTATACCCAAAATACGTCATAAGTAGTAAAGATATCTATATAGGGTAATTATTATCGATTACCCTGTACATTACACCTCATATGCATATTGTAGCTGTCACATTGTATAAGGCAATAACAGACGAAGAAGCTTATAGGTCAACTCCCTCTACTAGTTCCGCGGAAGATACTGTGCCGTGTATGTGACGTAGTGACATAAGCTCCGCCCACTCATGAATATTCATGATTTCTGTGCACTTACGACTATTGTGCGTTTAAGGGCACAACATACGTACGAGTCTCACAAAGGGTGGTCATGCACACCATAAGCAATTTTCACAAGTTACTAAATCTTAAGAACGTAACTTGTTTCCGGAAAAGCCTTATCAGATCTAAATACTGTAAGCGTTCAGACAAAGACATAATGAAGTAAGTCCGTTAGAGTTCCTTACTTCCCACGCTTTGGTTGTGTAAACAGTGATCATAATCATACTAAGTTGGATTGGATCGTTCAAGAATTACAGTGGAAGGACCCTTCTTATCAACCCTCAACAAAAGAGCTGGCGGGCACCTGTATCATTGACGTGTGTGCACAGACCCCTGATTAAACATTTTAATCTTATCAGAACTAAAGTGATATTGGTGTTTGTGTGTACCTGATGCATATGTGGGTCTTATATCAGTTCACGTGGTCCAGATATGATCCTGCATATCAACCCATATTAAGCCGAGTCCTAAAAAAAAAGATTTTTTTTTTTAAAATACTGTTACACGTAGGTATGGGTACACCACCGACCAAAAAAGTTGGGAACTAGTGACGTAAATGTTTGTATAGTTCGGGTGTGTGTACTTATACTGTTATGCAACACCTAATCACAATGAAACTTTGCATGATGCATTAACAGCGCGCTAAGACTCTTGACATGTTCTCAATAGAACATCTGTGGGATTTAGGCGGCCTAAGTTGGCCTACCCTCGGGTAACACTCCTTGCGGAATGACAGAGGACAACTGCATGCAAATTAATCATCACGGTGTCGAAACAGTTGAATTGAGTTGAGTTGGGTTTTTCGTCACATCGGCATTATTCCAGCCATATAGCGACGAGAACAAGTCTGCAGTTACCCAGATTTTCAGTACAAAGTCAAAATGTGTTTCTTATAAATATATATATATATATTTTACATTATTGGGTGTCGAAATAACTTTTACAGACATATTGTCGTAAGAGGCGACTGATGGGATCGGGTGGTCAGGCTCGCTGACTTGGTTGACACGTCATCGGTTCCCAATTGCGTAGATCGATGCTTATGCTGTTGATCGCTGTATTGTCTGGTCCAGACTCGATTATTTACAGACCACCGCCATATAGCTGGAATAATGCTGAGTGCGGCATAAAACTAAACTCACTCACTCAATTATACCCCAGTTGGCGCCTCTGCAGCACGTAAACATGCGACCCATAACTTTCCATGTGCATTCCAGAGTGCTTGGGTATTATCGCCCGTTTGGACCAAAACTTAACAGCAATTATTGCTCTTAGAATCAAGTGGTGCTTAACTAATGTTCATGTGTAGTTTCTACCAACATAACGTCTTCCAGTGACATACGAACACAGAGAGAGAGAATGTTTCCATCCACGCAGTTAGCAATATGCCACTATCAACTTGTATTGAAATGTTTGTAATGTATTTAATAGGCCTATTGCTTGTTTTTTAAGTTGGACATATAGAGCATGTCATAGTTGCTTGGGGAAAATATGTCTATTGATTGTGAATAACACTCAGATAACAGGCATAAGTCACACAACAATCGTTCAAAACGAAGGGAAATATTTACTGACAATATTTAATGACAATCAGGAAAATATTGATAATTAGGAGGGAAATGAGTCCATAAATGTAATCTTTTGTACTATAACACCCTCCCAGACTTAAAATAGATTAGTATGTAAGCGTTTGGATAGCTGTGCCTCTGTGTGTGTGAGGTGTTTGGTTTCGCAAACTCAGCACATACAAGGACTGACTGACTGACTGACCGAGTTTGATTTTACGCAGCTTTTAGCAATATTCCAGCAACATCACGGCGGGGGACACCAGAAATGGGCTTCACACATTGTACCCATGTGGGGATTCGAACCCGGGTCTTCGGCGTGACGAGCCAACGCTTTAACCACTAGGCTACCCCACCGCCCCGCACATACAAGGAATACTCATCGGCAGTGAAGCAAGGCAATATATATCTCGCACATCGCCCACCTATTGTGACAAACGTATTCACTTCGCCATATTGTTTTATGCGACGGAACGGGTTGTGTACATGAAGTGTGTGTGTGGCCTATGAAGGGGATTCCCCTTCTCATCGATTGAACGAAGCCATTTATATCACAGCTGCATGCACACACTACATGATGACGACCCGACATCGGGATCCAGCAGAATATATAGATCTTACTCGTGTTTCTCCTACATTGCCATGGCTACGGTTAGTTCAACATGACCGTCTACAGACTGATTGACTGTTGCCAAGGAGACGGGTAAACAAGGTTACGCCTGCATATGACGCAATAACACGCCACGAATAGGTTATGGAAGCTTTTGACATTGAAATATCAGCCTATACAGGCAGGGTCTGTGCCGTCCCAGTCAGACAGGTTTTGTTCTGACTGATCAGTATAACATTGGCCATTTTCTGGGTTACACTACGATTGCAGTATACACCTGAACGTTATCATTTTTAATTTTCATTCATTTGTTGTTCAGTTGTGAGCATCTGTTCAATGCAATCAGGCAAACTTTCTGAAATGTATGCATACATTTTAGAATATATTACATTCTGTGTATGTGCTGCAGATGGTAACTTGTTAATTAGACCAGCTAGGATAATCAGGTCATGTGAAATGTGATTGTGTAGTCAAGAGCTGTTGTAAACCTGTTTTCAGCAGATGCACCTACACACTCATGAACCTGACATGCATGACAGTAGTGCAGACATTATACACATTCATGTACACTACTCCCTAATATTCCATGATTGTTGATTCAGGGCTCCTGGCAAAACTCCGTCCATTTCACTGTACATAATCATGTCAGACAATCCAGTGACTGATTGTTATGAGCTGTGATTCATTATTAGTGAGTAGTGGGAGTTAGTTTTACGCCACTTTTAGCAATATTCCAGCAATATCACGGTGGGGGACACCAGAAATGTGATTCACACATTGTACCCATGTGTGGAATCGAACCTGGGTCTTTGGTGTGATGAACAAACGCAACAAACCACTAGCCTACCCCACTGCCCCCTTTCATGAGTAGGGAGTATGTTAAGAAATTGTAAACACAAGGGTTTAGTTGCATATATAATACAATCTGTAGAATAGATCTGTCATGAATATTTGTTTAAGTAACAATGAAAGGAAATTAGCAAAGGAAAACCAAAAGAGTCACATCTATGAGTAATATATTTTATTTATTTATAAAGCAAATGTGTACTAACTAAATAGCATATAAAAATAACATATATAACATTATAATTGTTACATTTCCAAATACTGAAGTCTTGTTTGAACAAAAGATTTCTTTTCAAACTTGTTATGAGATATATCACAGCTTTTCTTTAACAGCAAACTAATAAAAGAATCAATATACAACAAAAAACAATAAAACAGTTCGTACATGAATAAGATTTAAAAGAATCTTCTTTGATGTCTCTTATTCTATGTCTCTTCTTCATCCATGTAATTGTTTAATAAATATGTTTAAACAAACTGAAGTCATTGCACATCAGCATGAAAGACTTCTATACTATACTTTTAGTACTGGACATGATACTGTTGTCTATATTAGTTACTGACCACAACCAGAACAGCAAGTCAAATGCTATGTTCGGTGGAATGTACACTTATTAGTACATGAAGTTTTACTCCTAGCATTACCAGAGACATATAACAAGTGACATTAGAAACAAATATTTTCAAATAATTTTGTGAATTCTTGATATCAATTCTGACATGTTAATTTCTTATAAGACAGAGACAAAGACAAATGAATTTTGTATATATACAGACATAAACACTGACATACTAGTCTTATACATGAAGGGGTCAACCACTTAATACTCCTGGGATTAAGGGGAATTTTTGTCAGTGTAATGCCACTGGTCTGAAACAATACGTTTCACTGAAAGAATATGAAAAAATGTAATTTTTGCGACTTCTGCATGTCAAACCTCCTGCAGCAAACAGGGCTTTTTAAAAGACACCCCCCACCCCATCCCCTTCTCCCCTGAAATACCAACTGGTATCCCCTAACAAAGTTCACAGCAACTGACACGTTTAATGACAAAAACAATCTTTATCGAATATAAGCATATAAACAGAATATACATGGGAACAAAACACATTACATGTATCTCCACATTATACTATATTATATATAATGTATGTATATATATAAACACTAAGAGAAATATATCATAACACCGGGATAGAACAAATGTTTAATTATGGCTGTGTATACACAGATATACATATAGATATCAGAATATAATAGATTATTATATAGGTAGTATTTTTCCTGTACCACGATTGGTCAAAATACCGTCACATGATTGACTACAAAACACGATATTGACTTGAGTTTTCTGATAAATTACGATATTGACTTGGGTTACTAAAAATAGACAAGGAATCCTGTAAGAAGGGGCTTACCCCGCTTTTCAGCCAATCAGATCACTCGGATAGATGGCACAATGTGTGCATTAAAAGTTTATGTTAAAACCCGTTTCTCTTTCATTATATAATAAAACAATTATAGACTCTTGTAGAGGTCGATATCGGTTTTTATTGACCTGAGAAAAACAATATTGTTGTAGAGGTCGATATCGGTTTTTAAAACAATATTGTTTTACTCAGGTCAATAAAAACGATATCGACCTCTACAAGAGTCTATAATTCTATAATATCATCTTCAAAACACTAATAAAGAAATTCACAATGAGACATCAGGAAATATTTCAAATTCAAAGAAAAGATAAAATTGTTATTTTCATTAAAGTAAATACACCCTGTCAAGTAAAGGGTGTGTAGGAAAAGGATGGAATAAGCATTTTAGGAGAAATGTACTTTATTGGGCACACTTGTTTGGATTTCAATTTGCCTGTCATGGAGGACCAAACTCGCATTGCCACCATGGACCTATGCTTGGCAATTGAGTTCATCTCTTTAGATACCATGGGGCTACAGGCGCTATCACACATAATTAGTGCAAATAATTAGTGCTCATCTACATATACACAATGCATTTTAGAAAGTGTTCAAATGCTAGAAAAATTCTAGAATCTGTACTTTACTGAGAAAGTGTAATCCCCAATATTGCACTGATTTCCGCAATTAACATCATCTGCACCTGAGTGTTTATGGTTACGTGCATGCACCCCAAAACAAAATTATATGAGTTATGAGTGATAGCTAACCCACAGCCTACCTCACATTACTGGGTGTTTGATTGGCAAGTGGTGCCCAACACCATTGATTGTAAAGGAGTGCTTGATAGGAAAGAGTATCAAGGCCTAAAAGGAGGGTTGGGTGTAACCTACCTTTACCCTTATCCCAACACAAACATCACTGTGGAGACATCTGTGAAGTGAGAACCACAGCAGTCAGTCTGGGCATATTTGAGCTAACAGATTCAGCTTCACCCTGATAAACTGCTTGAACTTGCCAGTTTATATAACCAAAAATATACCCCTAAAGTATAGAATAGAATTGTACTACCATTCTATGGTCATATTATAATCCAGGTCATCTGACTGCAATGAATTGATTCTAAATGTCATTTTCATAACATCCTCACTTCTACAAGCTCAAGCCCTTAAGTTGAAATCCCTAAGAAGTTGTTAAAACAATACTTTTTTCACAATTCAAATATTTCATGCCAAGACCTACTTTGTTGACATAAATATGTACAACTTGCTGGGGCAAACACACATATTATCAACCATGCAGTATATAGTGAATACCTGGTAAGTGGTCAGTGTCAATATCTTCCCCTGAGTCTAAAGTAATATCTTTCACTTACAGCACTTTAAATAATGAGAGGCAGCCAGCCACTCCTCTACTTTATCTTGTAAGGTACAATCAATTGGTACAATCAAGTTGTATTTCAGTCTTGTCACAGTCGTATTGTCATGTAGGGATGATGGCCCAATCAGGCTATAAGTTACATGGTAACCAGTGTCCTTGTACCCTGGTTATTTGCTTATAGGGTTTGTTGTTTAACGCCACGCTCAGTAATGTTCATTACATGACAGCTGCTTATGAACAGTGAATGAGTTTAGTTTGACACTGTTTTTCACAACGTTCCAGCTATATTATAGTGGGACACCAGATATGGCCTTCACACATTCCAGCTATATTATAGTGGGACACCAGAAATGGCCTTCACACATTCCAGCTATATTATAGTGGGACACCAGAAATGGCCTTCACACATTCCAGCTATATTATAGTGGGACACCAGAAATGGCCTTCACACATTCCAGCTATATTATAGTGGGACACCAGAAATGGCCTTCACACATTCCAGCTATATTATAGTGGGACACCAGAAATGGCCTTTACACATTCCAGCTATATTATAGTGGGACACCAGATATAGCCTTCACACATTCCAGCTATATTATAGTGGGACACCAGAAATGGCCTTCACACATTCCAGCTATATTATAGTGGGACACCAGAAATGGCCTTCACACATTCCAACTATATTATAGTGGGACACGAGAAATGGCCTTCACACATTCCAGCTATATTATAGTGGGACACCAGAAATGGCCTTCACACATTCCAGCTATATTATAGTGGGACACCAGAAATGGCCTTCACACATTCCAGCTATATTATAGTGGGACACCAGAAATGGCCTTCACACATTCCAGCTATATTATAGTGGGACACCAGAAATGGCCTTCACACATTCCAACTATATTATAGTGGGACACCAGAAATGGCCTTCACACATTCCAGCTATATTATAGTGGGACACCAGAAATGGCCTTCACACATTCCAGCTATATTATAGTGGGACACCAGAAATGGCCTTCACACATTCCAGCTATATTATAGTGGGACACCAGAAATGGCCTTCACACATTCCAGCTATATTATAGTGGGACACCAGAAATGGCCTTCACACATTCCAGCTATATTATAGTGGGACACCAGAAATGGCCTTCACACATTCCAACTATATTATAGTGGGACACCAGAAATGGCCTTCACACATTCCAGCTATATTATAGTGGGACACCAGAAATGGCCTTCACACATTCCAACTATATTATAGTGGGACACCAGAAATGGCCTTCATACATTCCAGCTATATTATAGTGGGACACCAGAAATGGCCTTCACACATTCCAGCTATATTATAGAGGGACACCAGAAATGGCCTTCACACATTCCAGCTATATTATAGTGGGACACCAGAAATGGCCTTCACACATTCCAGCTATATTATAGTGGGACACCAGAAATGGCCTTCACACATTCCAGCTATATTATAGTGGGACACCAGAAATGGCCTTCACACATTCCAACTATATAATAGTGGGACACCAGAAATGGCCTTCACACATTCCAACTATATTATAGTGGGACACCAGAAATGGCCTTCACACATTCCAGCTAAATTATAGTGGGACACCAGTAATGGCCTTCACACATTCCAACTATATTATAGTGGGACACCAGAAATGGCCTTCACACATTCCAGCTATATTATAGTGGGACACCAGAAATGGCCTTCACACATTCCAACTATATTATAGTGGGACACCAGAAATGGCCTTCACACATTCCAACTATATTATAGTGGGACACTAGAAATGGCCTTCACACATTCCAGCTATATTATAGTGGGACACCAGAAATGGCCTTCACACATTCCAACTATATTATAGTGGGACACCAGAAATGGCCTTCACACATTATACCTGGAGTCTTTGTCATGATGAGCGGACAATTTAACGACTAGACTACCCTATCGCCCCTTATATGAACATATTCTGTACTTTGATTGAGCATGTTCCAATACTGATCTATTCATAAAAGATGTTCGTGACAGAAATATTTTGTGTGCGGCCAATGATGTCATATGAAAGTCACTTCTGATACCAACTGGTGCCAATGGGTATCCAGATACAGGAAAAGAGGAACATGAATTTCCCTGTCTTTGTTTGGAGACATATAAACCAGTGTATCCTATAAAAGAATGCAAGCAAACAACATTTACTGCAAATTAAATTTTAACATGAGATCTACCTACTATTTCAAACATAATTTCGTTAATTCAATCAATGTATGTATCTGCATGCGCTCGTGTGTGCATGCGTGCGTACGTACGTACATACAGATATACATACGTACATACAGATATACATACGTACATACAGATATACATACGTACATACAGATATATATACGTACATGACTGTTGTGTGGCTGTAACAGAGATGGTAACATGATAACAACAAGTTTGAGCAAATATAATATTTGAGGAAGGGACTAAATATGATACAAATTAAAATATGCTTACATATAAAAACCTCTTTTGAAATCCTTGTCAGATCTTTCTAATTCTTCAGTAGAATGTGCATGGTAGACACAAAATTAACCATTCAGAATAGAAGGATATCAACAAATTATGGCCAACATAAAGATTCTGCAACAGATAGCTCGCATAGATCATTTGATGAAAGTAGTTGTCCTCAATAAGACTTCATGTTTTGTACACTTCTAATCTGTCAACATTATTAAAATCATTTTGTAAAAAGCCTTATATCGAAGATGAATATCAGTTTATTTGTATTTGTAGGATCTATGAACAAATTAGAACCAAATTTATACCTGAAAAATACAAATTATGAATCTATTCTGATCAATTTAGCTATCTATATGTACAAAGCAATGCTTGTCAGACAAAATATCCTCATTGTATGAAATGTTAATGTTTCTCATGCATGTAACAGTAATATGGGCCTAAGGTCCCCCACTTCAGAAATAAACTTGACTTGAACTTAAATCATTTGCGGAACAGGCATGACATAGAACAATCACATCTAAATATTATAAAAATAACGAAAGATAAATCAATGATGGAAAAGATCTGGACGGAACAACATGTCAACATTTTGACATAATCAGTTTCTCTAGCCCTTAAAAATATGTGCATGAAATCAAAAAGCAGGTCAGACACAACTTTCAATAATTCATATTTGATGCTGTGACTGATTTTTTAAATTTACTCTGCCTGAGGATCAACATCCTATTCCATCAGAGAATGATGTCAGACTGTCACCCAAGCTACCATGTCTGACCTTCAGATCCATTCAGTCAATAGCAGTAATGGTTGCTTTACAATATGTGCTTGTAAAGTTCCATGAAAAAATATTACATGTTTCTTTAGTGATGTTCTGCAAAATTAAACCCACATTTATACTTGTTATTGCCTCAGAAATATGTGAATAGTAAAAGGCACTTGCCTGATAAGTAACAATTATTTAACAAGAGACAAGCACTTGCTTGAATTGTATACAAAGATTCACAAGTACTGCTCATCAGCTTTTTGTCATAAAACCCCCAAATGCCAAACTTGCTGACTTCAGCACATGTGTGACAGGTTTACAAATATCAAGAAAATAATGAAACGATTAATGAGCTATGCTCTCTAAACAAAGCGTGCTGGAAAAGAATCATGAAGAACAATGTACAATACCGGTACTACAACAAACAACCTGGATAAATCAGGAAAGTGTACCTCAGTGGCATTAATCTAATTTCATTGCTACTGCAACTTGAGAGCCTACTCAATGTTTTGGAGAAAGAATAATAAATTATGGTTAGCCAATATCTGTTAATATCTTTAATTAACTATTAGCATATCAGATTTTGTTGCAGAAACATAATATTTCACCCTGAATATAAAGTCATCTTCCAAATTTGAGAAAATATTTTCCAGAAGAAACTATTGGTATGTACTTCAATAAAACACGTTAACAATAACAACTCATTGAACTTAGCAAAATAAAGCATAAATGTTCATAAAAGTTTGTTGTGTCTAGAATCACTTTCTCTCTACATCAATCAGTTAAGAAGTTCTACAAATCAATAACAATGACACAAATCTTATCAACTCCATAGTGGAAAACTGAAGCAGGCTGCACATAATACATCAACATTCATATAACTAATAATAATATTAGTGATAATGAGCTGTTTGGTTCCTTTTGTTTGACATAACTGTCTTGAAAGGAACTATAAATGATTAAATAATGAAAATTATATAAAAAGTCCAAACCATGAAGTCAAAACTGGAATTATTACAAACGAAAAGGCAAGTGACAAGCAAAGATTCCATAGGTCAGCTAAGAAACAACCATTGCAAACTGAAACACATTTTGAAAAGTCTTCAAGTTAACAGGAGGACTCAGCTAAAGCAAAAATTGGGAACTTAGCCAATCCTACTAGAATCTACTACAAAATCATTTATTAAGCTCATTTACATTCCAAATAATTGCAGTACTTTATCCAAACTAATGCACTCTGCTTGACAAAATGCTTTGATTTCATTTAAGTTCTGGAAATTCTTACAGTGAGAATGACCTCAAAATATTGATAAAATGTGAATTCTTAAAACATAAACTTTCTTATCACTTGTTAGACCAAAGTACATGCTTTTTTATTATCTTGCACTATGTTCCGAAAACCCAAAATAATTACTATAAAGGATCATATTGTAGATATCCTTCTAGATCGCAAAATGGGAAGTGATATAAACAAGAAAACTTATTTTTGCACAATGTGTAACATGGTTTCAGCTTCCAATGTCTTTTCCTTACAAATTGTCTTGATGTAAAAAGCCCCCAACAAATTCAGAGTGCCCCCAAACAGATGCATTTCTCTCATAAAAAATCTTATCATGCCGAGTGAAATTTATGAATAAATGATTTTGATATGTGATTCACCATTGAAATTTGACAAAACCTTCTCTTGTGGAAAATATTTAAAATGACACTCTAATAGCTAAAGCTATAGTTTTTGAGTCGCCATTGTGCACATTATCTACTACAGTTGTTTGTGCAACCAGCTGACATTTACCACGCATGGGTACATTGCTCCAAACCTGAGATGGAGCATGCAATAATGCATGGTTCCTAAACATTACGTACTTTTTGAAGAAACTTTTGTTTTAAATGTAAAGGTGTATTGTTGTTCATGATTCATAAAGGAAAGATTATACTGTGAGGACATACAACAGATATCCCATATCAACAAATCTGTTATTATCCTATCTGGTTTGAGAAAGCGTTCATTGCATATGTGGACTTATGTTTGTAATCAGTTTTATTTAGTTTATTCAAAGTTTTAGCACTGTTCACATAAACATAAAAATTATGAAATCATGTGAAGAGTGATCAACAGATGACACCAACTTACTGTTATTAACAATATCCATGCTCTGCTTACTGTTACTGACAACTTGAAAGATCTTAGATAAGGAAATGGATATGTTTATCATGACTGCCACATTTTGACTTACTTAATGTAATTTTTGTAGTACTTATAACAGTTCTACATAAACCAAAATGAATGATTATAAGGCATCAGTCTCAGACTTAGTAAACTTGTTTATGCATTAAACTTCATGTACAACCTGCTACTTGGGACAAACTGACCTAATTGCAACAATTATTTGGCTGGATCTTTTATCCCCGGAGCCATTTATAACAGTTCTACATGAACAAAATGTTTTGGCAGCTGAAATAGGGGAGCCTTAATGGTGACAGGGGTCACTATCAATAGCAGCAACGTCAGGATGCAATGATAATGGTATGTTCAAATACAAAAGGTATACCAAGCAACTTCAATAACATGATATTATGCCTGATGAAATAATATAATGGATGATACATCTGCTTCTGATCAGTTCTTATATTACTGGGTATATTTAACTGAATTACTGGAAGATTGGGAGAAACTGAATGTACAGTTTGAAAAATTGCAACTTCTGGCAAAGTTAACAACAATCTACCAACAATAAACATAAAAAACAATGCTGATCAGGACCTACAATTTAAATGGTGAACCATCACATCAGACTATCTTTTATTTCAAATTTATATTGTTTATTATTAATTTGTTAACATATGTTCGCTTGAATTTGCTGAAAACAAAATTATTTCAGGACTGCATGATACTTGTAAAATATATTTTTCACACTATGAATCACGAACAAATACTCCATGTTTATCATTTTACAAACTCTGAAATACAGAGTGGCGAGACAAAGAAAGGATTGTAGGCTGGGCATGTCACCCAACACCAAAGTTAAATGGCTCGTCCATAACAGTCATCAAGGACTGGAACACCAAAGGTAATGTTGTAGCAACATATAACTGAATGTTGTTGAGAAAATCAAAATGAATGATTATAAGGCATCAGTCTCAGACTTTGTAAACTCGTTTATGCATCAAGCTTCATGTATAACCTGCTACTTGGGACAGACTGACCAAATTGAAACAACTGTTTGGCTGGACCTTTGATGCCTTGAACCGCCAGAGACGAATGTGAAACAGGAGAATATTTTCACATTGGTGACTACAGGGGTAACAGACATACAAGGGTATATTTATAAGCGTGCATTGCTTTGGTCAGTCTTCAGTTCATCCGAATAATTCTTATTTCTCTTTTTTTCCAACAGCACCAAACAAGCACAAACATTGGTATGAAGAGGAGGAAAAATAAATAACACAAATTATCTGTACATAGGCCAGGACTGGGAGTTGGTCTTGTGGTTCCTTCTGGTGTTGAAGATGTATTATCTAAACTGACAGAAAAACACACTAAGAGAGAAATCACAGAGGCTTCTCAAACACGTGCTACAATGCTGATTTATCGATACTATACATGACATGATGCATTGACAATACTGGAACATTATTATTATGGTTTACCAGATCATATGCAGTTTATATCTTTTGACAACCTTCTTTTGATGATGTCTGCAAATAAGAACATCAGACGTCAATTTTTGGAAAAAACATAAGAAGCTATGTTTTCCATTTTCAACATCAATTGTTTAGAATTGTCCTGCGAAATATTGCATTATGTCATGTATCATGTTAAGAAGAGAAATGTTGCCACATCTCTCAGTTGTGCATAACTTCAGTATATTGTTTCAGCCCTGGGTGAACATCATCAAGGGTTGTACCCATGTGTTGAGCATTACCGATTTTTATTCATGCAATAAGAACAAGAAAAAATTGTGTCCAGGGACACAGATGCCCCCGCTGACATTCATAAGACAAAATTTATGCAAGTTTAAACAGCATTAAAATTGGAAAAATAAATAAAATACAAAATCAAAATATGAGATGCACACCTTTAGAGTCCCTATAAAGCACATGTGTAATCTAAATGAATTCCATAAAGTAGTTTTTGAGGAGAAGTGGAAAACGTACACCCCCTGTTGTATGGGACAAACTGGATGAATAGAACCAAATTCAACTATGTTCAACCATCTGTAGAAGTGACAAAATTAAGAAATTGGATGAACAAGGTATGAGATGCACACCTTTAGAGTCCCAATGAAACACACGTAGAAGCTCAATCAATTCTGTTGAGCAGCTTTTGTGGAGAAGTGGATAGACTTCACCCCCCTATGACACTATATTCAGAGAGAAATTCAACAAAATTGATCTAAGTTCAAACGGCATTAAAATTGAAAAAATAAATAAAATACAAAATCAAAATATGAGATGCACGCCTTTAGTGTCCCTATAAATCACGTGTAATCTAAAAGAATTCCATAAAGTAGTTTTTGAGGAGAAGTAGATAACGTACACCCCCTGTTGGATGGAATGAACACAAAACATCTGGGAGTCATTAAAACATCAACTTTGTGTGCGTGTGTGTGCGTGTGCGTGTGTGTGTGTGTGTGTGTGCTTTTGGAGAAAAACTAAACTGTAAAGAGGTTACCAAGAGAACACTAATATGCTAGAGCTATCCACCCCAGTGAATGGTACTCAGAATTTAAATTCTCTATTTCTGTCAATGACACTTTTTTGAAAATGATTAAGTGAGCGAGTGAGCGGAGGGGGGACACCCATGTGGAAATGAAACCTGAGTCTTCAGCATGACAAGTGAACCACTAGGCTACCCCACCGCCCCTGAAGATGTTTCAGTGACATACACAACAGTGTTACAGTGGTGTAGTGTTGTAGCTTGATGGTGTCTCCTGTTTTAAACAATTTCCACACTCACTCTATATGAATTTATAAAATGTCCTCATTATGCATCTTTGCAATCTGTTTTGTGACCATGCAGGCTCAACATGTCCCTTCCTCCCTTAAATTGCTTATTTCCATGGTATGTTTTATATCTATAACAGATTGTGGCTTTAAGTAACTCATTGCTCGAATCTTTGAACAATTTTTTAATTTCATGATATAAATTTAAATCCTATAATCATATTTTTAATGCTTGTAATTGACAACAAAACACTTTGGTAATTATTGTTCTCAAACATTTCTATGTCCTAAATATTTATATGTGCTTACGTACAACTGTAGCAATCAACAAAACCTGTTTTTAGCCAAGTAAACTTTTTGTCAACCTCGCCTGCTTGTGTTGAGCATTTTATTTAGCCATTAAATTATCAGTATCAACATATCTGAAGGACTTGTCCAGCTTGCACCATCAACTACATTGTATTATACATAGGAAATCTAAGGCACATTAATCACAAGATATATATCCTTAATTCTTCTTCCTGCTGCGGATACACACAATGATGACTGCAATCATAAGAATTCCAACAATGCTGAACACTACAATTAAAGTGATGTCAACTATTGATAAAGTGGTTTGCTTAGAAATGTGTCCTGTGGTAACAGGGCTAGTTGCTGCAGAAAGGCTTGATGCAGTGGTTAGGCTAGATGTACTGGATACACTAGATGTACGGGATTGGCTAGATGTACTGGGAGGGCTAGATGTACTGGATACGCTAGATGCACTGGATACGCTAGATGTACTGGATACGTTAGATGCACTGGATACGTTAGATGTACTGGAAGGGCTAGATGTACTGGAAGGGCTAGATGTACTGGAAGGGCTAGATGTACTGGGAGGGCTAGATGTACTGGAAGGGCTAGATGCACTGGATACGCTAGATGTACTGGATACGCTAGATGCACTGGATACGCTAGATGCACTGGATACGCTAGATGTACTGGATACGTTAGATGCACTGGATACGTTAGATGTACTGGAAGGGCTAGATGTACTGGAAGGGCTAGATGTACTGGATACGCTAGATGCACTGGATACGCTAGATGTACTGGATACGCTAGATGCACTGGATACGTTAGATGCACTGGATACGCTAGATGTACTGGATACGTTAGATGCACTGGATACGTTAGATGTACTGGAAGGGCTAGATGTACTGGAAGGGCTAGATGTACTGGAAGGGCTAGATGTACTGGATTGGCTAGATGTACTGGAAGGGCTAGATGTAGTTGTATCTGCAATCGGACAGAGAAAATACTTTCACAGTTGGAAATTAATTGGATTAAGATCACATACGAACTGTGATCAGTGGTTAAGAGATACCATAAGTGTTATTTGCAAATTAAGTCACTGACTTTGGTTTTTAACTGACCCAAGTAATTAATAACCTTTTTCTGTTTTATGCAAAGCTATATTCTCCTACTAACCCTTAGCCACAAGTAATCTATGTACAGCTATCATACTACACTGTCCTTGAACAAAGAAGATAATTCTAGGATATACAAATTCAAAATTTCAGTGAATGTGAAGTTTTGGTGAAGATACTAACAACATTACCAACTAAGACTGGCTGAAACATCAATAATAGGGAATATCATCAATGCAAAGAATTATTCACAATTATTGTACATAATCTATGGTGATGAAATAAAGCTTTAATGTACTCACATAATACACAAAGCTAGGTCTATATTCACGGGCTGCTTCTAGATTAAGATAAAGACGCTGTTTTTTTTGTGTAGGTGATTCATGTATAAATGTGCAACCACTCACCAGTAATACAAAATACAGTATGTTGATTTCTTTCAAACACTCTGGGTTATTTTTGCTCATGGTTACTTCTCCGATATACATCGTTAATCGCTTGATGTTAAGTTAACAGTTATCATTCTGTATGATCTAAAGCCAATCCTATTATGAATCACTTAGATTATCTAAATTGTTCATCTTATCAACTCCTAAATGCCATTTAAACTTGTTCAGTGTTTGATTAGGTTCCTGACTTGTCAAACATAAGATAGGTATGTTCCATTGATTATCCCTGATACACTCACAGCTAGCTAGTATTGTTATCTAAAATTCAGGATTTAAATATTGGATAACATTAGGAGCATCTCAGTGAAACAGTCTGATATATGTGTACAGTATAGTAGTCTTCCAATATATTGTATTCCAGACAATTCATACATGGTACAAGTTTTTTGTTTATCAAATCAAGAAGTGTACAGAAACTAAGAAATTAATGATTCTTCATGTCTACTTTCATATAAATACCTCCTCTCTTAAAAAAAAAAAGCCAAACAAACATGTAATTTTCTGAGTAAAATTTATATTTTATACTTTTCCTGACTCATGCTTATTTGCTTGTCTTCTTCTTCGCGAACACAGTGGAACACTTATTTCTCCCAATTGAAGTTCCCTTGTATTGGAGTACCCTCTTCTGGTGAGGCAGTTTGTAATATGCTCCATGCATGTAACTGGAATCCCTGTGGATTGCTGTGTGACTGGTGTAGATTTGGCGATTTTGGTAGGCGAATTGCTGGTTCTCTGAGGAGCCTTATGAGTTCTGGAAACCACGTTCTCGATGACCAGTAGGGCGCTACCAAAATAAGTCATAGGACTTTTGTCTGAGCAATCTTGTGTAGGACTCTTGGTAACAGTATTGGAGGTGGGAAAGTGTAGGCATGTAGACCCTCCCATGAGATGGCCAATGTGTCCAGGGACCACGTTAGTGCATCTGGGACTGGAGACACAAATGTCTCATTTTGGTTGTTGAATCTCGTCACAAAGAGATTGATTAGTGGGCGCCCTTGTTTTCATATTAGAAGTTGAAAGGCTTCCAGATTGAGCATCAATTCCGTTGGAGACAGTTTGAGTGGTCTGGACAATGCGCTGGCCAGCATGTTTACTGCGCCCGGAATGTGCCTGACCTTGATCTACAAGTTGAGACTGTCTATGAGTCTGTATAGCCGAAATGTCAAATCTAGGAGAGGTGCCGATCTTGTGGTGCCTTGAAGATTTATGTAAAAGGCCACTGTTGCGTTGTCTGTTTGTATCATGCGGAACTTGTTCCTTAGATACTGAGCCCAATGAATTCTAGTTGATTCATGTGTAGTAATTTCTCCTCAGCGGACCATGTCCCTGCTGTGACTTCTTTGTTTAGATGTGCTCCCTATCATTGTAGTGAGGTGTCTACGTATAGATGTAGATTGTATGCCGGCGCTTGTAAATAGGTTCCTCCGCAGACGTTCAACTTGTCTGTCCACCATAAAAGATATCTCTTAAGGTGGCCCGATAGAGGGATCTTGAGATCCTGATGGTTTAGATAAGGTTTGAGGAACCTCTGGATGAGTCGGAGTTGTAGTCTGCCTATGCGCGTAAGCGCTTCAGCTGAAGTCATCAGTCCTAATAATTCCTGCCAAGATTTGACAGCTAAAGCCGACTTGAGAGCGAGTGGAAGACAAGCTTGAATTTTTAGCCATGGGTCTTCTGGAACTGTTATACAGTTTTTCCCTGTGAGGAATCTGATTTCTCGGAATTTGAGGTCCTGCGAGGGGTATAACTCCGACTTCATGAGGTTTACCAACCAGCCTAGCTGTGTCAGTAGCTGAATCATGAAGTTCAACTGTTGTCTGAGTAGATCTGCACTTTGATGAGCCTGTAAACTGTCATCTAGGTAGAGGGTACTGCATATCCATCGTAAATGTAGATATGTCACTATGGGCTTGCTTACAAATAGCCACGTAAATAGTAATAGTAAATGGTGTAAATAGGGATATGTAGATAAATGTCTTGCAGATCTATGCTGGCCAGATAATCGTTTGGTTTGTATCAGCAGTCTGAGTTCTGGTAGATGTACGATGTTGAACTTTTCCGGTTCCTGCAGATAAAGTAGGTTGAACTGTTTCATGTTGTATATAAGTCGGAATTTCTCCTTGGAGTTCTTTTTTGGTACTAGGAAAATTGGTGAGTAATAGCCTAAGCTCAGTTGATCTTGTTCCACTATCTCCACAGCATCCTTCACTAATATAGAGTTGATGGCTTCTCATTGCTTTGGTAGTTCCGACAGCGGGTAACTTATGACTGGTGGAGTCATTGTAAGAGGGGGCGTAGCTTTTAGTTGGAGGCAATAACCTTCTCGTAGAACTTGAGAGACATATGGGTAGTATAGGAAATGATAGTTCTATTACAGGTACCCATGAGAGCATTAATTCTAGCCAAATTAGCTCCCAGCGGTGGGTTTAAAAAAGGGGGATGGTGTGACTCAGTGACATCCGATGATGTCCCCTCTATGAAAGAGATTTTTTTTTTATAGAATTTTCAAAATTTGTAATACGAATTGACATCGAGGAAACAATTCAGTGTGAATCTGCTGTTAATTCTTTGGTTTTGGGAAGGAATGCTTGTCAGGCGTCTTGTTTCGCCTGTTCTATGAACTTTTGTCAATAGTTTTATGGGACTTGTTTCATCTTATGGTATTAGGAGAGTTCCGACAGCAACAAACGGAATTCTTCTTCAGAGACTTTACTGTCGGAGATGGATGTCGAGACGTGACCCTCGACAGTATTCAACTTCATTTCGGCCAGAGTGCAAATAGTGTCGTGTTTCAGCGCCTTTCGTTGCAACTGGCGCAAAATCAATTTAATGGCTATTCCTGGATAACTCTGGGATCCCTGCCGCTATTTTCATGCTGAGCACGATCGGTGCGGCTATGATAAATAACAATAAACCGACCCTGACCACAACCAGCCCCATGCCGGTGGCTACGAGCGTGCTATCTACACCATCGATAACATTCACGGCTCTGTGGCATTTTTTGTGCAATCTGATTCATGTATCATGCTCTTTTGGGAGATGCTGTTTAATCTCGTTAATTTGTCACAAGCGAAAGCCGTCCCCGATTTCCAGTGTTTGAGCCACTTAATTCATCCATGGCCGGGTACAATCCCATCCCAACAACGCCCCCTTCAAGGTTTGATTGTACATAAATACGACAACCTTTTTTGGCACGTTTTTGACCCCAGCGTATTTCTATCCCATGTATATGTTTAATATTTTTGGTAGGTACACTTACAAGAAAAAATTCAAAATACAACGTATAGCCTTGTCTAATATTGAACTCTGGTAATTCATACAATTCGCTAAATCATAAACTTAACCATTTATATTTGTTTTCCGGACGGGTCATTAACATATAGCCTGTTTATCTTGTATTGTTGCTACGTATGTCGTCTTTTCTAAAGGTTTAATGAGTAGAATCTCATTAGTTTTTATTTCAATAACATACCATCATCATCTATCATTATAAATGGGCGGTTAAGGGTAATATTTATTAACCGGTCAAACTGGAATTCGAGCATGACTTCCTTTATTTGTAAACTTTGTTTTGTAAGTGTATAATACGTCTTCTGTACCGTGTCCATCAAATTCTCGTGCCCCAGAGATCGGAGAGTACGATGGTAGCGTGTGGATGAAGGTGATGTTCATCACCCATGTTAATATTAGTTTATGAAATAGTCTTCAAATGGTTCTCTGACAATGTCTCGTGCATAAACTTTAAGCTGGTGAGATGGTTATTTGTGGGTAAAAAAATCTTGGTGAGCGTAACTTTTTTTCTCCAAGGTCACAGTGACCCCCTTGAGGCTCGCATAAGTTGTTCTGTCTCTCTGTATGTAAATCAAGCAAACGTCATATTGATGTTTTCGAGCCCAACAGAGTTTGACTCCTGTCATAATTTCAACATCTGGGTTATCGGGTGATGGCTCCACGAGAAAGACTTTGATATATAGCATTATATGGTCCGGAATCCATTGTAATGCAGTCCTTGAATTCCGTCACCAACAGTAAACTCGTATTTCGGATGGATGGTCGACTAGATAGCATGTGACCTGCTTTTCTCGGTACGACGCTCACTAGTACATTCCTTCTTTGCGGGGGGACGTAAGCTCCCAGCACAATCCCATGATTGATGACTTTTGTGACGTAATGATCCTTAGTCTCCATAAACACGTAAGATGAAACGGTATCTATAAACAAAGCCGTTTGACGTGGCCTACCAAATTACAAGTCGATCCCGGACGCGAGTTCATGGGTACTGTGTTGCAGCTGCAAAAAACGGGGGCCTATCGGAGCCAAGCCATCGTTGAAAGATTCAATTGCACCTTAGCCAAACGCCTTTTGGTGCATCTGTACGTGCAGGAATTGTAACACCCGAACAACGATAAATGGAATGGGTGGTCCGTTTACCCCAAGTGGTTCGACAAGAAACCTGCTGAGGCCATTAAAATGAAATCGGTGACTGTCGAATCCTTCGCACCACGACGTGGGGATAAAGAAAAGGAACTGTCAGACAGGGGCCAGCATGGGGTATTTTTACCAGCCCGGTGAAACCGAAGGAGGTGATCGACGCCATGCCATGGACCCGGTGTTGTCCATGAAACCATATAGTATTGACCGAGTGGCTTTATATGAGAGGAATTGCCTATTGTACCCCACGACAACGTATTACCACCCTAACTATTAGAGATGTAAACCCTAAAAAATACAAAGAATTCTCTCTTTCATAGAAGGGACATCAACGGTTGTTCCTGAGTCACATCACCTTCTTTTCAGCCCACCGCTGGCCAGAAATAATGCTCTCGGGGTCCTGTAATAAAACTATCATTTCCTATACTACTGTAATCTTCTACCCAATTTTCCCAGTAGTGGTTGAGACATCCACCCACAGTTGAGGTTCTCTAGGAACAGCTGGGGGTGGAAGACTTCAGTCGTTCTGACCTGGAGCATCAACGCCAAGTACAGGAGCTCCCTGAGGTTCTACCTCTGGAAAAACACCCTCTGCTGTTATATGTTGGCTTGAGAAAAGAAGATTTGGAAGAATGTGACTGAAAGTTCTTTTTTTACTTAGCACTCTGGATACCCGAGAATCGGGTTTTCTGCGTAGTTTGTTTATATATATATCAAGTTCATCATTTGGACGGATCTGCGTGACCTCCTTGGAGACTGGGCATATGGCACCGTCAAAAACAGTCTAAGTGTCCCATGGCTTGCATAAGAGAGGCTTTGTGTATAGATCCGACCAATTACAAGATGATAACAGTCATTGGCATCGCACTAAGGTAAGACTCACCGATATGGATGCTAAGTGATTGGAGATAAATTCTTGATCTCGCTTCTGAGTGGCAATCACTGATAGAAACGGCTAGTTCGTAAAATGCCCGTCTGGGGGTGGTATCAACTTGAGCAACCTTCTTATCCTCCACTCTATAAGTGCAAGACTCAGAATTATTTAGTAGTGAATAGTCATCGTCTATCTCCGGGGCCCTCACAAAAGGGTTCCATATCGTACAACGGGAACTTCCTGAGGGTTGAACGCTGGTGTGGGTTGACTTTGAGTCTTAGTTGCTTTCGCGAAAGCAGACTTTAAATTCTCCGCCACTTCCTAAATAGGCTCAATAGGAGGAATAGTCAATGTGTCAAGATCGTCATCCTTAATGAGGTATGTGTCTGCCTGCTACAAATCCTGAGTAGTCGACGAAATGGGAAGGCCATCTGCTACTCAAGCAAGTACTTCATTTTCTGTGTATATTGATGAATCTAATTCATTCTGATGGCTATCTTCCATGGATATGTTCGTGTCCTCATAGATACATTCTCCATCTGTTGTCGGAATTGGTGTAGAATATCTTAAGAGCTTCTCTGAAGCCATGCTTGACTTTTGTTGCTGCATAGCCAATAATACTTGTTTGGTTATGTTTTCCACCAAATCTGACAGCAAAGGTTGAGACGATTGAGTCCTTGTTTGGTCCTGTATATAACCAGGGTCTATGAAGGCTGCTTTGTGATAGGCTAGGTTTGCAAAGGTCTGCGAAGGTGACAGACAACTTGAGTCAGTATGTGCTTGTAATGAGGACTGAACAGGTGGGTTCCTGAACGTTGGATTCTGATAACCAGCGTTTACGAAAGTCTGTGACTGCACTGGAAAGTTGAAGCCAGTAAGACCTTGTAGAGACGATCGTGTTGCTGGGTTCACGAATGTGTGAGACTGTGTTGCAGAAGCCAATCCAGGAGGAGCCTGATGTGCCACCGAGTTTGCGAAACGTGGACATAGAATAAGGTGTAGTCGAAGATAAAATCAACGAAGGATTTGTTGTAGACGTCCGTATTAAAGGGTTTAAGAACCCCGTCGTTTGCTATGATGGTGCCAAATATCTAGATGTTTGTGCTGGTATGCTCGTGAACGTAAGTGCCTGCATATGTTGTCTCATTTGAAGGCCCGGAGTCTGTTAAGGGTTCTTGAAGGTAGACTTCACCGGAGGCTGACGCACTGCAATCTTGGGTCCTAGACGGGCGGCTGTTGGCTGAATGAATGGTTGTTAGATTCAATCATCTCAGAAGGTGTGGTAACCTTTGTGCAGGTGTGCAGGTCTTCTTCTGTTGCATGTGTATCATAAGTTGACAATCTCGACGAGGACTTTTTACGAGATGTTGTCTTAGACATCACAAGTTTCTGGAGATCGGATCCTCCCCCAAACGGAATCTTCCTTTTAGGACGGGATGTCTGTATGGCAGACTCATTATGCTTCGACATTACCGGAGAATCCTCTAAAGGAAAACTCCAAAGAAGACTACAAAGAATCCAGATTATTAGGTAATGTAATAATATGGAAAATTATGAACATTGTACCCCAAAGTGATTGGCACCTTTGCAGCATGTGAATATGCGACACATAGGTTTTAAGGATGTTGTGTAAGGCACATGCATTCCACCATAATGTTAGATGTTTGGAACAAACTTTCAAAATTTGCCTTGGATTCAGGTGGTGCTTAATTAATGTGCATTTATATGTATAAAAACATTTATAGGTATTTGTTGAAGCAGACAAGAATGTGCACAACAAATCATTGCAGCTATAGTGTACATGATCTGTAGATTTCTTTAAATTGGTAATACAATATCAGAAAATCTGTACTACAATTTGTTTATATCATTGTACAGAAACATTCAATACCTGAAAAAACCTCTTTCATGGCGCAAATAACAGTGGGGAAATGTAAATCTTTCTGACCACTCTGGTCAAAAGTAATTTCCAATTACTTTTCTGATACTAAAATGGGTCCTTAACATGTATCTGTATGTGAAATGGCCACATCAGCAGAATTCGCTGCAATGACTCAACACATATCATAACCTGTAGAACATAATTACATACATATGATACAGTGTCAAAGCTGAGATAATTGGGGTGATGAAAGTAACATTTTTAATTTTGTCAAGTCAATTTTTAACATGTGAACAGTTTAAAAATGATACAATTGTCCCGTGCTTGACAGGGATGCATAATGAGATTGCACCAAGTTTATATTGGTCAACCACAGAAGGTTGAGAAAAAGTGTGGTACGTGCAGCAAATTCAGACAAATATTTCAAGCAGACCTTTACAATACTGGGACCTGTGTTCTCAAACCTAACTCTTTCTATCACATACTTTCATACCAACCTGGGATTAATGTAATATTATTGCTTTCCTTTCCACCCAAACTAGTAGCACATGTCCAAACACTGACATCCCTGCTTTCAGATACAGTTGTGATAGTTAGAGTATAGTTAGTTCCAGGACAGTTGAGTTCATAATCAGCTGGAACTTGTGGAATGGACGTGGTACATGATGCTCGATTCACTTCATAAGGGGCAGTTGCAGTCTTTGTCCATATAATCGGAGTCTCTGAGGCATCTCCCGTCACACAAGTCAAAATACATCCATTACGCAGTTGAGTTCCACAGGAAGATATTAGGTTATACGCCTGACCATTTACTGAAACAAACATATCATATTATCAAGCCTGAAATATTAACTATAAGAGATCTGAGGCTTATCTGTATTTTATCATAATGATTTGAGTAAGCTGACTAACACTTACTCACATCAGCAGTATTTCATACTTATTTTGACTAGAAGCATTATATATACCATATATTACCTAAGATAAACAGACCCCCTAACATGACCCTTAAAATCAGTAACAAAATGGAATATTTCGTACATAAGCCGACCCTCGCTATGGGGTCCTATTATAATCGTGGCCAACTCAGACGACAAGACAACTGGCAGTAATTGATAATTCATAACTTTGGTCCACAGCAATCACAACCACAGGGCTCCAGATAAGGGCCATATCGGCGTATGTACGGATTAAAAGTATGCACGATACGGTAGGATTACTGATACTCCATTAAATTCCATTCAGTACTCTAAATGTACTCTTATTGTTTTCCAGTACTCCTATATTGAACAAATAAGGAGTATGTACTCCTGATCATGAAAAATTATCTGGAGCCCTGTAATTATATTGCGTCTACTCACCCTTCGAAATGAAGTGTAGTTGACAGAAAATGGATACGTATTTTGTTTCACTAAATGTCATATTTATTGTAGGTGAACCATCAACAAACTGGCATGCTTATTTCACCTCATTCCATGCGCATACAACTTCCGCTTACCATGCTCATGTGGTCTGCATAACCTTAGTGATGATTGTACATAATTTACATATATAGAGCAAAACCTGTAATTAAGTACACAGCAAATGCTTATATATATTTCTTATGTAACAATGAAGTTCCGTTCCTATCCTCAAAACAGTGTCTGCCCATAAGGTTTTCTTCAGACAATCAAACTTGCATGCAATACAGTGATTACTACTCTCTTGCTGTAACCCTTGTTTGGTGGTAAACCTACACGTCACTTGTTATCATTCACGTGATGGTCAGTTAATGAATTTATAACCATGATAACAGGTATAAGTGCAGTAAAAGGAATGATCAAAACAAAGTTTCAAAACAAACATCGATCAAAGGCTTATAACTTGCTGATTGATTAATTGCTTTTATCCTGCACAGCAGATTTGTCAAAAGGTAGTGTTTATGTATGTAGATTTAATAATCTTTACTGAATACACCCTGTCATAAAGTCTCTTTGTAAAAACAACGTCTTTCCTTCAAAGGATTAACCGCCAAAGACATTGATTGATTGCTCATTCTTGGCTAACTAAATTACTTTTTTATAGAATGGCAGACATCATGCAATTAGTTGCTAGGTGTGCTATCTTGGGTGACCAATGTGAAAAACCTGAGCCGATAGATCACTTTTTGGCACATTAGTCTGTTAAAAGACACATAACATGGAACAGGATACTTTGTCAGCTGCAGATGAATGGCATCTCATTCCCTTATGATGATATTGATGGATACATTCTCCCAACAAGGTAATAGCCTGATATTGTTGCTATAACTTTGGTCTGTTTTAATTTAAATATCTGCATTTTGTTTCTATTTATTTGTTATGGCATTCAACAGAATCATTTTTTTTTGCTGTGAATCTAAGTGTAATGAAACAGACAACATACACTAGGTTGCAGTCAGGGCTCGTGTGTGAAATATGATACACGTTGGCAATTTATAGAATGTCTAGATATTACAATCATGTTATAAATTCAGTAAGTATAAGCAGATCACGTGCACTTTATTAAGTTTCAAAATGCATACAAATATGATAATAAACTAATTAGGATTATAAGACAAAATATAAAGACGTACATTGACTTCCTTATTTCAGTCCTAACATTTTTTACCACTGGCAGATGGTTAAACTTAAAATGTTTTCATTTGTTACCAAAATAATGCCATTTAATACAACATTCAGATTGACTAGTAGTGAACCCAAGCTCACTACTCTACCCAAGACTCCCCATATACTTAGTTAGCCGATAATTTCAAAACAATGCTATTGTATCAGGCTTCTCACCAAATTCAAGGTCAAACTATTTCTTAAATCAAATTATACATCCATTTACGTTAACATGTGTATAAAGTCAACATTACTATTAAATCAAAATTTTACATCAAAATCAACATTTTTATCAAAGTGAATATTTTTTTATAAGAAACAAAATTATTCATCAAAGTCTTCATACTTTTACATGGAAGTTACGTCAAGTGTCCAAATATAACTGGCACGGGTCTGTACAAAGACAACGGTATGCACATATATGACATATATGACGAGTGGTGGGTCTTGGCTTTAGAGTATCATGTAAAACTTGTGACGACGGTACGATACATAATAATTATAAGCGGTATTAAAATGCATTAGCCTGGCCTACCTATTGATCTATGCTGTAAAGCCAGTAAAGCAATCGTGAGAAACAATCCACTCATTTTCGGACAACATAGAGCTATCTAACTCGAGAAAGCCTCCACACAGCGGTATGTCGTGTTCAGCCTGGTTCCCATGGTCTGTTGCGCTGACGCTTCGATACAGTCACTGTCCTACCCAGAGTTCCATGCGACAGGCCAGCATAGTACTTAAGCTGGGCCCCGTCTCGCATATCGCAATATAGCTTTGTCGAACGTTAGCGCGAGCAAAGGGAGCCGGGAACCAGCTTAGCATAGTACTCTGCCACAGGCAGATATGCATAGTTCCGACTACCGACCCAAGCTCCGCCCACCTTGGTTACTGCTGCTACGTCCCCCAAGCTTTGGGATGCCGAGCTGTCAAAATGGCGGATACACGGTCAGGCACCGTTTGCCTGTTGACAGGTCCCGACACAATATCTGTTGCATTCTTGCCAGATCATCCTACTTTGACGCAGAAATCGCAACAGACAGGCTTACACTATTTCTTCACAGGGTTATATCCATGAGATACGAGCTTATAACCGTGACAACACCTCTGACATTGCTGCTATGTGCTGGGGGTCAATGTCGAAGAATCGGAGCCCGCATACCCTCCATTCGAGGATTGACACAAGCGCCGAGAAGATCGTTCACAGCTATTGTTCTTGTAAAGCTGGGTAAGTACGTCATTGATAAGAAGTCAGTAAATCCTCATATAAATCACTTAAAATCAGTGCCTGATAGATTAAGAGATTGTCATTTCAATGGCACAGTGACTGATCATTTGTTCTCGTCGGGTTATGACTGGTGTGTTGATTGATTTCTAGTCCTATCGAAGTTTGGCATCAAAACATGACGAATGTTTACACTTCTGTATTTATTGTACATCGGGTTTACATATACTATCGGCAAAAAGGAAACAGAAGATTTATCCATTCAGTAATTTGGCTAAAAATGAACCGTAAAATTCAATTGTTTAGTTTTCGATCAGCCTCCAAATGTTACGCAGGGCTAGTAATATACTGTTTCAAATATAAACTTATTAATGAAACACCATGCCTAGCACAGAATGTACTATTAATTATAAGTAAAGACTATTATAAATTACAAGTTAGAATCTACTGAAAATCGAATTTAGATTATTTGTGATTTCACCTATATCATTATATGTTCATTTTGATACACTTAAAAATAAGTATCATGATTTGGGGTTAGATGTTTTTCTTGATGCAATGGTATTTCATTTTTATAAAAAAAATCTTTAGATTTCCTTCACATGAATTCATTTTTGTTTAGATTTGGTGAAAGATGTTCCCACATCTTTGGCCTTGTGAAGACACTTCAGGGATTGAAGCCTCACAATTTCACGCACATTCATGAAAAACAGTTGCACCAGCCTCCAGCAACAGTGGTAGATTCACAGGGGCAGCAAGATCATCCCAGTGCCTATCAACCAAGTGGTTGTGGCTCAACCTCTTGCCCAGTCTAGAAATAGGAAGCCAATCATTTGTCAAGTTCAATGACACCAGGTATGGATACTTTTGTCACTTTTGCATTGTAATTGGTGAAAACTGTTTTGCACATAATCACTAAAACAGGTGCAGGTTTAAAGTTGGTCCTAATGGTCTATAAAGAGTATATACGCATTGAACTAAGGATATTATTTTTAATTTTCAGAAACTGTGTGTCAAATGAATATAATGTAGATGAATATTGTTGCAGACTTCCACATATTACCCCACTGCAGTATGTGCTACAGACAGATGCACCCCGGTGACTAAACACTCTGCTCGGAGACGTCTAGCTTGGGATCAGTCTTGTCATATCAGGTAATGTTTTAATCTATTGGGACATGGATCCTGTTCTTCAAAACAGTCAAAACATAACAATCAGTACATCATTTTTTAAGTAACAAGACTAACATTTCAAGTAACTGAAATTATGTTTATTTCATAGAGACTAGTATCACATTCATATCACAGGATGCAACAACATCGATCTATTCTTGTACCTGCCTCGTACAGCATCATAAAATCCTGATTGATCAGTTAAAGCTTTATCTGAAATTGAACCTGTAAACAATTCAGAAACAAATGTCAATGAACCACAAGGGGCACAACATACACAACACTTTAAAGTAGTACTTAGTCACTGTATAGCTGAGACTGTAACCCTAAAGCACAGGGTACTTGAGTCTTCAGTTCTGTCCCATCAATAATCATCATGGATGAAGGATATTCCTTTCTAAATTTTGCAGGCATAATTTGAAGGATTATACTTTTATGTGGCCATATACTTTACTGGCCCATTTTCAAGTTCACGTGTTCAATCCAGGTATTGAATATTACACCACCTGATTGCAATGACAGTCCAAAACGCATAGCGAGGTCTTTTAATCCAAAACTGTGGCACAGTCGACATAGTCAGGAACAAGCAATCTTTAGTAGATAAATTTTTAATGTCACGATGACCTTTTTCATAATTCAGACATGATGCCTGATCACCTGGCAGAAGGAAGGCCAATAACTGAATATGGCAAGAAACCTGACATAAGTAATGCCTGTGTAGTATTTAAACAGGCCCTTTACTTTCCCTGATCTCACCAAGACACTGGTCACATTAAATCTTTGACATTTCTTAAGTTCCTCCCTCAACTTTACAATTCCCTTGTCTTTTTCCTTTAAATTTTTCTTCATATCCTTGATCTGTTGCCCTTGATCTTCTACCTTGGATCTCAGATCCTGAATTTGGACTGTCTGGTGTTTCTCAAGTGGAGTGATGACTGAAAAATAACAGGCTAATTTGTAATTTGGAATGAAATATATAAAATAATATGTCCGGGCTTAAAGTTATTATTTCCAATGATTTAATTTTTTTATTTTCAGATGAAATCACGTGCAGTATCAACTACCTGCGCCCCCATCAAGTTTCCGAAAATGTCACCTGTACAACTCGCTGCTGGGTATGAAGATCTTAATGCCCAGTATCAACTTACAGATCCTGGAAAAGATCTAAGATCTAATCGTCTTACAGCTTCCAACTTCGGAAAGGTTATGAACAGAAAGAAGAAACCTACACTATCTTTCCTCAACAGTCTTTTTCCCAAGACTGCTTTGCATTCAGTATCTCTTTCCTATGGCATGAACATTGAAGTACAGGCCAAGAAAACATATTTAGAACACAAAATCTCAAACCATCTACATGAGAGTGGACTAGTAATCAACAATAATTTCAGTTTCCTTGGAGCCACTCCTGATGGCAAGATATATTGTTGTGAAAAGGAGAACAGAATTATTGAAATTAAATGCCCGAACTCAGCTTGACACTTTACACTTGAAGAAGCATGAGAAAAGATAACAAATCTATTTTTGCAGAAGGAGGAAATTGCCATTCTCAAACTATCCAACAGACATGCTCACTATGCCCAAATTCAGGCACAATTAATGTTAACCGGGGCTGAGTTCTATGAATATGTGGTTTACACCAAAAAAGAGAGCGTACATTGAGCGTATTTTCACAGACATTGAATACATGACATGTATGCTAGAAAAGCATTCTTTAAAGAACATACCATTTCTTGACATGTAAATTGTACAATAATTGATGGTGTTAACCATCAAGTGCTTTTGGATATTCGTTGTTCACTATCCTAATTCAGGAAAAACAATGTCTCCATCTTGTTATGAAAGATTCTGAAATTAGCTATATAACTTCAAAATGTTTTAAATTGATTATAATGGCCTCATGGTTTTGATTTGCTAATACTATCAGCTTCAACTGAATATGGAATTAAGATTTTGCCTTAAGTGCCATAATTGACTGCCCCCAACTGAGCTTTTCCATGTTATACTTACATGATTCATCAGTCTGTGTACCTTGATTCTCTTCAACAGACACTTCCTGGGGGATATTTCTCTGTTTGCTTGAAACAGTTGTCTGAAATAACATTTTTTTTAGAAAAATAGTTATTTGTAGTAAATATGTGGCAATATTGTAATATCATATTTTTTGTAAATCTAAATTAGGTAAATTCATGAGTAAGTAATTTACCCTTATAGCCGTTGTCACTTTACTTCTTTATTTTCTTTATATTCATATATTTTCTTTATATTCATATATTTTCTATATATTCATCTCCATGTATAGATCTCATTTATTTTGGACAGATTATTCATCTTACACAATGGTTTAATCTTCTTGTTTTGTTATTTTAGATTTGTTAGTTTTATTTACAGGTATATTTTGTTATCACACTTGTTTCTGTATAATTTGTTACAGATCAATCGTTTTTACATGCATCAAATTATGTAATAATTTATCATAATTGCACAACTTTGAGGTCAACCATTTCAGGTGTACTTATATTTAAGTTTTGTGTTGTTATTTTTATGCTTTATATTTATATGTTGTTATCGCTCTTGTTTTATAATAACATGGTTATACGTTTTGGGGATGCATGAAATAAGTTGATAATTTTTCTTCATTGTCCAAATTTTGGGATTAAATAAAGTCATCATACACTGACAAGTGAGGACAAAATAAAAAATAGATGAGGTACTATTCTTTTGTTGTGTTGTTTCTTACATACTGATGTTTGTCACATTAACATTACATCTTTTTTAAATAATTATAGTAAAGTTTGTAGTATGAGCACAAAAAACATCAAAACAACTCTTAATAGGCATTGTATTCTTGAAATGTTAAACTGTTACATACACTTCTTTTTTAAAAAAAATATACCTTAGAGATGAATCAGAGGTATCATTCTTTTTATAAAAAAATATACCTTGGAGATGAATCACAGGTATCCAGACGGATCCTCTCTTTTGGTGGTGGCCGGGTTGGGGTCACATTTCCCCCAATAGCAATAGGGTATGGGAACTCTGCTGTTGGTCTTGAAATGCTGTCAAAACAGGACATTGATTATCAAATTCCTCAGAAATTCTAACACTAATCACATATATTTGAAGTGAGCAAAGTCAAAAATTGATTTTTGATAATATGAAATCACAATATCTGCTGGCAGTACCACAATCTGACAATTTATTTTTCTTATTGATTATATAAAGTCATTGTGAAGTGTCCTACTGAGTTTAGTATTACTTCACTACAGGTTATGATTATGATAAAAAAAATATAAAAAATCTAATATAAAAAAATAATAAATATTTACACTACGCAGTCGGCTTAGATATGCACTAGATCTATTGTATGCACCTATCATAATAGATAATTCAAGTATACGTAATATATATAATTCCAGTAGACAGATAACCTCACTGAAATCTTCCCCCTTTAACAATTATTTCACAGGTTAATGAATCAGTAATTAAATGTACCTTTGAACACACATATTTGTGTTTGTTGATGTTGTTATTCAGCTGATGATGGGATCTTCCACAAGCCCGAATCCATCGCAAACACGTTTCCAAACGGAACTTGAGTTTTGGAAAAGGAATGAAAAGTGCATTCCCAAGCCTCTCAGGATATCCCTCATCAGAATCGCAAGTCCCCCCATGCACAGCGTTTCCCCATTATCACTAAAAACGGCAAGCTACTTTGCAGGGTCAAATGTCCTGACAACCGAAAGCTTGGGGGACCTAATGGCGCCTTAGCAACAAGCTATCCCGCGGTGACGGAAAGGCGCGATCTGATTGATTGACGGGCGATCGGTCGGAACTATACATAAGCTGGGCCCCGTCTCGCATATTGCAATATACGAGCCGGTACGGGCCAAAGAGACGATGGCTGGGGAAGGCCTACGAAAAGCCAACATTGACAATGTTATGTCATTTTCCATTGGTTGCTATTTCAAGACGGCCGCGCTGTCCTTCATCGGAAGACGTCCAAAACACATTTGGTATCGTTTTCAAAAATCGGTCCTGCAGGCGCTTGAAAGACCTTTGAAAATATAAATTGTTTTTATTTTCTGGAATCTTCTTTATCAAAACTCTTACTTTCTGTTATTGTACATATATGATATCAATATTCACAAAAATGATAGTAAACGTAAATATTCGTTTTGTTTGCGTGAAAGGATCGTCGCTTTTCAAATACATACCCTAATTCCCTATGCGACAAAGATTTTTATTATAAGCTTGTCAGAAAACTGTGAGCGAATAAAATCATCTCTGATGTATGAACAAGACAAATATGCAGGCAATTTATACATGTGGACATCGGTCGAGCCACGCATACAAATTAGATCTCGTATTGCAAATATTCCAAACTGTCCTCGCGGATGACGTTTGAAAGGTGTACATGTTTTAGAGTGGGTAGGTGTGCCAACAGACCCAACACTGGCATAAAATCAGTAGTAAGTCGGAAAATGAATTTATAATATTTTGTGGCGATATATTAGTTTTGAATTATTTACTTAGAAAATGCTGAATGTGTCCTGAAGACACTTAAGTACAGCAGCAAGAAGACGTTTGAGGCGATGCATCAACACCGCGGCAAACTCTTTGTTCATCCTTTCACCAAATATTAAATCAACATGGGTAGGCTTTTTAAGCAATATGGTCTTGTCACCAATACAAAGTGGTTATATGAAATTGAGCAATATAGATAAGGTGTGAAAACGAAGGCGGAGCAAACTCTACTTGTTTAAAATGTAAACAAATCATCACAATTCAGATCTTACACTGTGTAGTTTATAGATTTATGAACGTTTGATAATTAGTTGGTTTGAACATACTTTTAATAGGAAATTGACTATGTTAGTGTCAAAATCTCGTACCTTTAGACAAGTGTCAGCAGATCTACAAAATGTATTCTACATCTGAACATAATGTAATAGTCGGAGGAGTGTAGATCCAATGCAACGTTCACTTTTCAGATCCGATGAAACTGCGTCACAAAATACTTCCGCATACAGTGATATTATTTTCAGTAGTTTCATTACATTTGAAGATATGGCTAGTACTCTATTAATAAAGACGCAAAATTAGTCAAAATACATCTACACTAACAGGAGAATATGGGAATCTAAGTACTAAATTATATATCAGTTAGGGCCATCCAAATCGCTATTACGTGCTTTCTCATGTAGTGCTTTGTCATCTTTTCTAATGAATATTGTGCAACTACCAAAACATATCCGCTCACATTGTGGAACTTTGTATTAGTATAGTTTGGTTCATGGTGAACAAGCCATAACGAAAATATAGCGTCCGTATCCACAACAAATTCTCTCCAAGTATTCAGAGTTACATTGACCTAGGGTTAAGCATGTCGGAGTTGTGACCCCTTATCTTTATACGTGTATGGCCTCTCTGTCGTCGTTTGACGTCATAGAACTAAATCCCTTTCGTCATTTCTTACGAGTCATTTATAAGATTGAGCGTATAACGTTATGCATAAGCACACAAAACCCATTTCATATATACTTATGTCGTTCAGATATCAGGCTGTATTTTCTTCGCTCACACTTTCCGTAACGATGCCAAATTAAAAAATTCGTAGCACAGTGCTTTCATCAATACACAATCAAAAGCGGAGATATTTACTGCTTTTTAACGGATAACAAAAAATTGGACAACATTTAACAGTGTCTATTTCTCAAACCGCCGAGGTAGGTGCACTTATATTTATACCAACAGATAGGAAATTTAATATTCTACATTTGTATGTAATTTTATAGCCATACGCAGATCCAGGACCATGTAAGCGTAATTCTCGCACAACGTTCACTTTTCAAGTCTTATGATTCCCAGATCTTTCATCGCGACGGAATCCAGTTTGACCAATCCGGATGTGACGTCAACTAAACGAGCAGAGCGTTTTAAATGGCAGCCTAGCTTTGGCGAACGTTAGCGCGAGCAAAGGGAGCCGGGAACCAGGGGCGGTATATTCATAAAGAAACTAAGATTTTTCCTAAGTCCAAACTTAAGTTTTTTAAAACTGACTTAGCTAAGTCTGAGATTTAAGATGCTATTTATAAAGCGGCCTACCTTTAGAATACAGCACCACAAACTTTATAAATACCTCATAATACCCTTTTTACGTAATGTAATGTGATTTTGTTCGAAAGCACGTTCTCGAAACAATGCCCTATGACGCCTGCATGGCAACACGGTTGTCTGGCTCAGCGAGTGCGTATAAGCTCCGCTCACTGATGTTTCATCTCTACGAGCTATAGTCATTGCATAAGCCCAACGATGTTGAGAGTTTCCAGTAGTTGTATACCGGCGGATGCGCAATATTTTGCAAGCACCAGTCTGTAATATTTTTCTTTTTTCACTAATACGCTCATATTTATTAGTATTACGGGCTGCTGAGGTGTTATGTTTTGTGTATTTGTATTTTTTTAAATTTACATATATATTTTTGTCATTCAGTAATTTGCACCATTACATAGAAGAAAGTTATATTAGTATTTTATTTTTCGAAGCGGTAATAATGCATTACACTGGACACGTCAGTCGTGTTTGTGCCGGTTCGGCCAATGCATTCTATTTATTAGGATTAATTCAAGGGATTAGGGTTAGGGTTAGGGCTAGGGCTAGGGCTAGGGCTAGGGCTAGGGCTAGGGGTTAGGGGTTAGGGGTTAGGGTTGGGGTTGGGGACCTAATGCAATGTAGTAGGTACATGTCCGGTGGTTCGGTCAATGCAATCTATTTATTAGGATTATTTGAAGGGGTTAGGGTTAGTGTTAGGGCTGAGGGGTTAGGGTTTAGGGTTAGGGACCTAATCCAATTTCTAATATTTATTGCCCCTTATGGTTTACGTTAATGACAGATGTAATTAAAATAATTCAGAGAAGATATTTAATCCGAACATAAACCGTCATCAAACTGTTATCATTTGTTTTTTTCCGGTAACGTTCGTCTTAACGTAGTGGGGCAGACACATCAATAGAACAGCGCGCCAGTTAGCCCTGTGCGAGGATTCTTAATTTAGGTCACCGACACCGTCGTTTGTTTTCTGCCTTAAATAAATCGTAATTATCATTAGAAAGTATTAAATTTGGCATCTTAGAAAAGAAATACACTTCGCTCTACCACCATGTATAGTGTAATAAAACACATTTTCGCAAGCGTCCTCGTGCTTTAACTATAGTTGTTGAGTTGAGTTGGGCTTTACGTCACATCGGCATTATTCCAGCCATATAGTGACGAGAACAAGTCTGCATTAATATACATTGTAAGTACAAAGTGGTTTCGTTTCAAAGAAACACATTCATTACATTGTCATTTTGGAACAGAGAATGTCATAGCACTAAATTGAAAAGCAGGTAAATTCGTTAGTGACATTACACAGTTGCAATTTATGATATAGATCAACTTCCCTCAGGTAGTTCAGTATCAGATGAGCGCTCACGCTGGAGAACAGATCTTTCAGATTGGTTGCGTGATAATGCGAGTCCCTTGCAGATGTAAAGTCCACACAGTCAAGCAGAATATGCTTGACGGTGAAAGCCTCACCGCAGGAGAGACATATGGGGGGTCCATCCCCATCCGTTTTTAGCAGATAGTCATGTGTAAATCGACTGTGGCCAATATGACATCGTCGTAAAATTACTTCATCACGTCTTGACTGGCAACCCAAGTAGGTATAACCGATTGTTGGCTTCAATTCATGGAGTTTGTTTCTTCCTACTTGAGTGTCCCACCTTTTTTGCATCAGGTCCCGAGTATAGCTTTTGATAGTGGGTTTGAAATCACTGTACGGGATTAGCAGTGGAGATAGGGGCTTTTCAAGAGCTGCTTTTGCTGCAGCATCGGCCTTAGTGTTACCTGCTATGCCGACGTGACCCGGCAACCAGCAGAGGACGATGTCATATTGGCCAGTAGAAAGGTCGTTGTACAGTTCTAGTATGTCCAGGATGATTGGATGACTTGAAGTCACGTTTAGAAGTGCTTGAAGGCAGGATAATGAATCTGTAAAAACGATGAAGTTTTTTTGATTGAGTTTGCTGTTGAATGTTGGTCAAAGCTGAGAAGATAACTTTGGCTTCAGCGGTGAAAATGGAACTGTTGTCGGGGATCCTAGAAGAGACAGTCTTGGTTCCAATGACTGTAGCGCTGGCAACTTGGCCATCGTCCTTGGATCCGTCTGTGAAAATCGATCTGTGAGTGTTATACTTCGAACGTAACTGGTTGTATTCCTGTTGGAACACCAAGAGATTTGTTTCAGACTTTTTGAGTTTGGTTAGGGTAAGATCGACCTGTGGTTTCACAATTGGCATGGTGGTGAGGACAGAAGTCGGTATGGTGCAATGATGTTGAGATCAATTTTAGCTGCAGATATGTGTGGTTTGATCCTGATTCCTAGTGGTGGAACCAGGCTTGGCAGTTTAGGAAATAAGTTTTCATAGAGCGGGTTGAAAACACAATTGTATGCTGGATTGGACTCATTTGAACGTAATTTAGTGATATACTGCAGTGAGAGTTTAATGCGGCGTTGTTCAAGGGAAGGTTCATTACCCTCCGCATATAGACTGTCTACCGGAGAGGTCCTAAAAGCTCCCAGGCAGAGCCTCAGCCCTTGGTGGTGGATAGAGTCTAATTTTTCTAAATTGCTTTTGCAGGCTCCACCGTAGACAATGGAGCCATAATCTAGTTTACTGCGAACTAATGATCTGTACAAGTGAAGGAGGGTGGTCTGATCCCCTTCCCACTCTGTATTTGAGACTACTTTTAGCGAGTCTAGTGCCTTCAAGCACTTTGTTTTCAAATATTTTATGTGTGGTAAGAATGTCAGGTGGCGGTCGAATATGAGTCCAAGGAATTTGGCCTCTTCTACTACCTTGATGGGAGTACCATCTAAAGTTAGGTCTGGATCCTTGTGTGGTTTGTATTTACGACAAAAGTGAATACAATTTGTTTTGGATTTTGAAAACATAAAACCATTTTCATTGGCCCATTTTTGGATTTTGTTAAGGCAGAGTTGTAGCTGCCTTTCTATTGCGTGCATGTTCTTACCAAGACATGAAATATTGAAGTCATCAACGAAAAGGGACCCATCAACGCAACTGTTCAGAACGTTAATGAGGCTGTTAATTTTGATGCAAAAAAGTGTGACAGACAGGATGGTGCCTTGGGGGACGCCCTGATCTTGGTGGAAATAGTCAGACAGTGTGGAACCCACCCGAACTTGGAATTGTCTGTTATTTAAAAACTGAGATATGAATTGAGGTAGTCTACCCCTCAATCCAAACTCGTGTAAATCTTTTAGGATACCATGTTTCCATGTTGTATCATATGCTACGAAAAAGATAGATACGGTTTGTTGTTTGTTGACAATGGAGTTTTTGATGAATGATTCGAGACGCACCAGATGGTCAATGGTACTTCGGGTTTTTCGGAAACCACATTGGAGGTCACTGAGGAGGTTATTGGTCTCCAAGTACCAGATTAATCGATTGTTGACCATGCGCTCCATGGTTTTGCAAACACAGCTAGTTAGGGATAAAGGACGGTAGTTTGAGGGATCAGTATGATCGCCGTGGGTTTTGGTATAGGGATGATAATGGCATTGTGCCACGAAGAGGGGAAGTGTCCGGATGTCCAAGGTCGCACAATACTCCTTCCCAAGAAAGGAGACTTGACTGATCCCAAATCTTCCGCCCTATCACATGTTTGAATACACAATACAAAATATTCACAGGGTGTTTGACATCTTACTGCTCTTCCAATGATATAATTTACAGAGAGCAGAAGGGGGCGAGAAAGGGATGTTGGGGGTGCAAGGATCAACTTCTTGTACCAAAAATGATTTTGGAAGAGGCTAAAGCATATCACCGCAACCTCTCCATGTGCTGGATTGACTACAAAAAAGCATACGACTCTGTTCCTCACGAATGGATTCTGAAGTCTCTTCATTGTATTGACCTCCCTGAGCGAGTACTTGATTTACTCAAGTCTTTAATGAGTTGCTGGTCGACTCAACTTGAGATGTACTCACAAGGGCAGGTGCAGACTTCGGAATCTATTCCAATCAGAAGGGGAATTTTCCAGGGGGACTCCTTTAGTCCTTTGCTTTTTTGTTTGTCTCTAAATCCTTTGAGCTTTCTGCTTAACAGAGAGGAGGGTTACCATCCCGGACCTCCTCAGCACAGATCCCTAACACCTCTTACTCATCTCCTTTACATGGATGACATCGAGCTCCTGCCAAAGGAGATTCCAATTTGAAAGAGCAGGTTCTCCTTGTCGAGTCCTTTTCTAATGATATTGACATGACATTTGGACGGACAAATGTAATACTCTTTATTTGAAACGTGGCAAGGTAACTAATGATGGATCAGTCAAGTTACAAGGGGGAGGAGTTATTGAGCATCTTGTGGAAGATCAGGCCTACACCTATCTTGGAATGAAAGTTCGAGACAAGCTCCAGAATGCCCAAATTCAAGAAAAACTTCGGGCCGAGTACAAATCTCGTTTAAAGAAAATATGGAGCTCAGAGCTAAATGCTCGTAACAAGGTCAAAGCCACCAATACTTTTGCTGTGCCAGTTCTCTCCTATTCCTTTGGAGTAGTCGACTGGACGAAACAAGACATCCAGAGTCTTGACCGCCTGACCAGAAGGATCATGTCTGATAACAGGGCCCACCACCCTCGTTCCTCTCTTAACCGTATATACATGCCAATCAATTCTGGTGGTCGGGGTTTGATTAATGTGGAGGGTCTTCATGATAGAATGTTATTGTGTACTTTTGCACATATTTATTTATCAGATGATCCTCTGATGATGCATGTGAAGACTCATGATGAAAGCAAGGAATTCCACAGCTATTTTAAGCGTGCCAAGGTTGTTGGACAGAATCTGGGATTTCAGGTTGATTTTGTTGATGGCGATGTACTGCTGGACGGTACAGTGATGGGAGTAAACCAGGTAAAGTCCTTCACCAAGTCTTCCCAGAATCGTTCTTTTGTGGAGAAGCTTTCTGAGAAGCCATTGCATCATGTGTACATGCAGTGTGTTGAACAGAATAGCAATCCCACCGACTCCTTCGCCTGGATGAAGTCGGCTGGTCTTAAATGTGAAACAGAGGGCTTCCTTTTTGCTGCTCAGGACCAGTCACTTCCCACTCGCAATCGCCTAAATGTGATTCTTAAAGAAAATATCAATATGAAATGTCGACTTTGCAATGAATTCACAGAGAATGTCCAACACCTTGTCAGTGGATGCCCTTCCTTGGCACAGACAGCATATCTTAAACGACATGATGGCATGGCTCGTTGCTTTTACTACCGTCTCCGACATGCCTGTGGCTTTGACTCGGAGGTCCATCCATGGTACGACCCTGAACATGTCCAGGGCATCATGGAAAATGATGCTTTCAAACTTCTGTGGAATAGGCCCATATACAGCCCCAGAAGAATTCCAGCTAACAAACCTGATCTTGTCCTTTTTGATAAAGCCAATGAATTTATTTATATCATAGAATTTTCTGTCCCTCTTGACACCAATGTGATTAGCAAGATTAAGGAAAGGCATGATAAATATGCGGACCTCGCCTTTGAAATGTCTTGCTTGCATCCCAAGTACACTGTCGTCAGGCTCCCCATTGTTCTCGGTGCCCTCGGTTTGGTACCTCCTGATCTCTTGGCGCAGATCAGGAGAGTGCCTGGGTTCTCCACCGGGAGTACAGCCCTTCTGACACTCTGGGTAATGCAGAAGGCTGCAGTGTTGGGGAGCCTTCATATTCTCCGGAAAGTTCTTGGTGGGTTCGACTAGGCATTGTTTCCTGGGAGAAGTCCCAATCGCTGTCTGGGCTGCGTGTAGATGGGGCTAGGGCTCTGAGCTGATGATGAGCCTAACCAGCCTGACTGTGCCAGGATCACCCGAACCCCCTCTGCTGCATACTATCTTTAATCTGTAAAACATAATAATAATTGGCTTGTATAGCGCCAAGTTTCCATCATAGATGCTCAACGGCGCTGCATACATCGTTAAAACACAATAAGTGTGAAAATAGTTCTGTTCAGAGGCCATCTTGAAGAAGTAGGTTTTGAGCAAGTTCTTGAATAGTGAAAGGGACTCAGTTCGTCTGAGGGTGACTGGAAGATTGTTCCATAGAGCTGGTGCTGCCACAGAAAAGGCTCTATCACCCATGGATGTTTTAGTGCTTGGCTGTGTTAGTCTTAGCGTATCTATTGATCTAAGAGCTCTGGTGGGTACATGCAGATGTACAAGCTGGCGAAGGTAGTCACAGGACTAGTCATCGTAGAGGCACTTATGAGTCAGTAGCAGAATCTTGAAGTAGATCCTGTACTTTACTGGAAGCCAGTGAAGGGATTTCAGAACTGGCGATATATGGTCATGGCGATGGGTTCGAGAGATCACATGAGCTGCTGCGTTTTGAATTTTCTGCAATTTGGAAAGTGTTGAAGATGCCGTGTTGCAAAAGAGTGAGTTGCAATAGTCCAGCTTTGAGATTACAAGTGTTTGCATTAGGAGCTTTGTTGTCTCAGTATCTAGGAAGTTGTGGATCTTGCCGATGTTGTAGATGTGAAAAAAACATGACTTGCAGAGGGACTTGACATATTCATCTAGGGACATGTTGGACTGGAAGATGATTCCCAGATTTCTGGCTGAGTTTGAGGTCTTCACATCCTCAGTTCCTATCTTGAGTGTGATTCCAGTTAGCATCTTCTGCAGCTGTTGCCGTGAGCCTATGGCAAGGAACTCAGTCTTGCTGTCGTTCAACTTCAAATAGTTGACAGCCATCCATTCCCGGATATCCATTATGCAGCGTTTGATCTTATGAACTCCTTGTGAAACTTCTGATGGTTTGATGGAAATATACAACTGATTATCATCAGCGTAGAGATGGAATTTTAGGGAATGACTTCTCACGATGTCTCCAATTGGTAGAATGTACAAGCTAAAGAGAAGGGGTCCCAGAACAGAACCCTGTGGCACTCCATAGTGAACCAATGATGGTATTGAGATTTTGTCACCGATCTTTACTGACTCTGTCCGAGAAGAAAGATACGATTTTACCCACTGAAGTGCCGTTCCTGTGAGTCCAACGCTGGTCTCTAACCACCTGAAGAGGATACAGTGATCGAAAGCCACTGATAAGTCCAGGAGAATAAGAAGAGTAACTTGCTGATGGTTCATTGCAGTCATGATATCGTTGTGAATGTACACAAGAGCTGTCTCTGTGCTGTGTTAAGATTTATATGCTGACTGATAAATTTCCAAGAGATTGTTAGCGTGAAGATGATCAAGGAGCTTCTTAGCAACAATTCTTTCCAGACACTTTGATAAAAATGACAGATTAGATACCGGCCTAAAGCTCTTCAAGTCCTCTGGATCAAGTGTTGGTTTCTTCAGAATTGGTGTCACAAGGGCATGCTTGAAGGCACTTGGTACTTTACCGGAGACAAGGGATGTGTTGATGATATCCAGGACTGGTTCAGCAAGATGGTCAATTATAGACTTTGTGAGAAATGTTGGAATTGGGTCTAGTGAAGATGATTTGGTTTTGGACTTGATGATTACGTCTCGAACCTCTCCAGGAGTGGCGCAGTTGAGTGAATCCATTGTTGAAACACTGTCGAAAGACTCCAGTGTAGTGATGTCGTGAACTTGGCGTTTCAGTTCCAGTTCCTGTCGAATGAAGTGAATCTTGGTGTGGAAGAATTCAGCAAATCTCCCAGCCAATTCCTCTTTGTCGTCATGATCGGGAAAGTTATAGTTAGTCTTAGGTGCAAGTAAGTTATTCACCAGAGCAAACATCTGTTTGAAGTTGTTTTTACTCTGCTTGGTGCTCTTCTGTACGAAGTTCTGCTTAGGCATCATTGACATCATTTCGAGCTTTTTTTAAGATTTGACGATGAACTTCTAACTTTGTAGAACGCCACTGTTTCTCAGAAGCACGTCTGGTCTTCTTCTTTGCTCAAATGTCATCGTTGTACCAGGATGTATGAGGACGAACTACTACAGTTTGAGTTTTCATGGGTGCGTGAGTATCGAGTATCACCCCCAGAGAATGGTCAAACAATGCAACCTTCTCGTCAATATTGCTGGTTTTGGACAGGGCAGGGACCAAGTCAGCAGCATCGACATCATATCAGAAATTTGCAATGTTAATGATCCTAGTTTTTCTGTATGACAGCTTCTTCCGCTGTGGTTTTGGTCTGTCAACATCGACTGTGCAGTGAACAGCAAAGTGATCTGACACTTGTTCGTCAGTAACTTCTGTGATGCTGAGAACACTTGACATCTCCTTAGTAATGACGAGGTCGAGTGTGTGGCCTGATCTGTGAGTGGGCTCTGTCACATGTTGCTCCAGATTAAATGTGCTCAACAGTTCATTAAACATCTTAGTCATGTGATCAGCATGATTGTCCACATGGATGTTGAAATCACCCTTGATTAGAAGAACTCCTGGTTCCAGAGAAATGGATTCCAAAAGGTCTGAGAAATCCCGGAAAAAGTCGCTGTATGTGTGCTTATTCTTCTGTGAAGGTGGGGGCCGATAGAATAACGCAATCCTCAGCATGTCACTACAAACCTCACTTGTTGCATGAACATATTCAAAAGATTTGAAAGTAATTGCTTTCTTGCGTTTCATCTTGAGAGATTGCCTATATACAAGTGCAATACCACCTCCTCTTCTATCCGACCTATTAACCTGAATGATGTCGTAATTACTAGGGACAATCTCTGCAGTAACTGACGCGTCACGGTTGGATAACCGTGTCTCTGTAATAGCAACGACATCAGAGTCTGTGTCAGTCATGTAGTCATTCAAAGCGAGAGATTTATTCCTAACAGAGCATTTAGTAAGGTTAGTTTGAATTTGCTAACCTTGTTGCAAGGTCCTTTAGCTTTTATTGGACAAATTGTAATTAAGTTATTAAAATTGGCTCCTCGTTTATCTGAACTTTGCCTGTAATCCTCAGAGCTTGTGTGAACCTGTATTCTCCTACGGGTACCTCCTCTTGTTCCTCTCCTTGTTCCTTTCACACGGCTAATATTCAACCTTTTGAGAGTAGACCATAGACTACTTTCCAAGTATCCAGTCACATTTCCTCGAATACAGAGACAGTCAGCTCTAGTGTACTGCAGGTGAGGTTTGTTGACCGCCTGATTGGTGTCCATTGTTTCACCTTTACCCATTGTTCTGTAACAATAGGCTGAGTTCAGTGGGGTGAGAGTCACCAAGCTTGGGTCAATCACAGGCTAGATTTTGCAAATTTGAGAAATGTTTATGAAAAGCAGATGATTCCACATCAAAATGAATGATATGCTTAAATACATCTGCATGTATATGTTCTCAGTCCCTTCATCCACATGTGTGCCAAATTTCAGTCATATACAGTTATGCTGTATGCTTGAAAATACAGATTTATGAGAGGGCAAAAACACAGTGCTGCTGACAGGCGCAAGTGTTAGACTCTGTTCATACATCATTAGTAGAATATATAATGATAGTCCTGGATCAAGTCCAACAAAAGCCTCTGCAAAGCCTTATTTCACAAATAAAGCTTTTGTCAGGCCCTTAGATCTCGCCACCATTGTATCTACTACTTTTGAGCCCCCGTTACTTTCCTGCCCACACGTGGCACTACTGTGCCGGACGTGGCACTACTGTGACACTTTGCCACGTTGGCAGGAGGTAACATTGTGCCGTACGGTACGATCAATAATTCCTCTCTAACGAGCCCTCTCCCTGGCCCATCTCTCAAGTAGTTCGGCTCGTCTGCTTTGATGTCCACTTTATCTATGTTGTAAGTTTTGACTGACCATATAGGATCGGTGGCTCGTTTCCGAGTGTCACCCTCGTGTTCCCCCGGCTGGTTTAGATACCTAACTAGGGCCCTATCTGGTATCTGTTTCTCCTTCCCACGCAATGGAGCAGCCGACTCTGCCACTATTGATTATAGTTTGATAGCGTCTGCCGGCTTCTTACCAGTGAGCCGAGTGGCTTCATGGTTGATGGCCGACACCACCTGAGGTAACCTCGCTACCCACTCAGTCGATCACTTCCCCGGGGTGGCCATCTCTCTCGCATACTTATGCCCGAATAAGCGCTCAGCCAAAGTCCTATTGAATCTTTCAACTATGGCTTGACTGCGATGGGCTCCGGCCGTGCCACCCCTGACCTTGGTATCGTGTTTCCTTCTAGCGACTGGCCACATCCACGACTGTTAAGGCATACTTGTACTTCTTATCGTGGGGTAGGAACAGGAGGTCATCCTGGTGAACGCTATTGGGTATGTTAATACCGAACTTCCTTCTAGGCACGTAGCGTGCTGCCGGTAAATAGATCTGATTGAAAATGACGATTGATATTCTTAATTCCTATGACTATCAGATGTTAGCTGTTTTGTTTTTGTCTGACAGTGAAGACTTATTCACACACATTGCGGTGTTTCTGTGGCGCCAAACGATAAACATGTTTTCTGGCAGGATGGATGATAAGCAACATCTCTTCCAAGAGCATTCAATGAAATGTCCCCATTCCATGTACCAATAATTTGCTATCTTTGAACATATATCATTAGAAGACGCATCGTATTACAACGAAATACTTGATTTTCCAAGTTTCGAAATTTAATATCAGCTTATTGAAACGTACATATTATCGATTTTTTACAATAAATAGAATTGATCGATAATTTTTTATTGATATGTTGTGTATATAGATATATATTTATTACTGGTAGTTTGAATCAGCAAGTGAGATTGTTAGAGGTTGTATCCTCAAAAAGGGTTGAAGTATCGTAAAGGTATTGTCCTCCCGAGAGGTTACCTAAGACGAAAATCGTTGAAAGTCAATTCATTTCTACCAACCTTTTTAATCGTAGAATATTTGTTGTTTTATAATGGCTAAATATCAGTACAATCGCCAATGGCTGAAGGGATGGTGTAACGCCGGCAAGGGTCCATGCAGGTAGCAAAAGTACCTTTAGTCCCCATGGTCCCTAGTATGGTGATCTACCTTCAGTTGTTGGCGATCTATAGCCCGTGTTTTAAATTGTATTGTCTTACTTTAATCAAAATGTTTTAGTTTTACATGCTAGTTTTATATTCATATCTATGATAATCTACTGGCTAGCGAACAGTTATCGCCGCGAAACAGTTATCGCCAATACATCAGTATCACACGTTCCGGCAATTACAATTCCGGTATTTTCCCCCACGGTATTTGATAACAATAAAGGACAGCAAAGAACAATCTTCGCGGTAAGTAACATAACAGAAAATTTTAGGATAAAGTTATGAATCCTATAATTTTTAAAACTAGTCACAGGATCTATGTAATAGCAAGTTTAAAGTTAACAAGTCATTGATTGTTTCATTGTTTCATTGACTATCAATCTACTGTAAAATAAACACTCACATAGTCACACTATCAATTATTCGAGGTTACTGTATGATATAAATATATAGTATTTCACGAATGAGAAATTCTGAAATGGCGATAACTGTTACAATGTCATGATTCCCTTCCGCTGCGTTATATAAAAACACGATCGGCGGCAGAGAACGGGCTGGACACATCGGTGAATAGCTAATTAAGTATCATAATGAATTCAGTTTAATTAATTTAACAAAGGGCGGAGTAATTTTGTACATATCGCTAAAATATGGCGGTAACTGTTCGTCAGCCATTAGTATTTTTACTGTCCATCGTCGGCAGGTTTTACTCTTCAAAATGTTTTCATCAATTGTTTTCGTCACGCTGTGGCTGAGATATTGCCGATGTGACGTTAAATATTAACTCACTCATTCACTTATTCATCTTTGATTTTGCCAGGTAGATTGGTGCCGACAGGGACATTACGTTCTGCTTAAGGAAGGGATGCAAGGACGGTTGGTGAAATATGTTCGTAGTAATGTGCGTTATGCTCCGCTAGGGTGCGTGATGGAGGATCTGCTACATGAAAATGCTGTCAATTCTTCGCATATGGTAATACAGGAAGAGGCCTTGTAACGTTCCGGTAGCTTAAACACATAGGACACGCAGCCAAGGTGATATCCACGGTATATTTCGTCAGCTATAAGTAGGTAGTACAGCCTTTAATAAAATGTCCATTCCACAATCATTCAAGGTGCTACATGTTGTTCACTGCATATAGTAATATTCCTGTATAGTATTTGGTAGAACGTTTAAAACTATGCTAGTATTTACATGTTTACAACATCAGCATCTTATATCATCATTACCATTATATTTCGTCAGCTGCAACTGGACGACGGTTCCTGGGACCTATTGTCGAGCACTGTCCGAGGGGACTGCTTTTAAGTGTATAAATAAGACGCCAAGCAAAGACTTCAATTAAGTGTAGATGCCATATTATTACGTTTGATCATTGTTGTTCATTGCATATATAACCCTTCATTATATTAAGTAGAGCTTCCAAACTTAGGCTAATATTTACATGTTTATAGCATCAGTATTTTTTTTACGTCAATAGTATCAGGTTGCACTCTGAGAGAACAGTCTTTTGTCCGATCATCAGGTGCATTTGCACCTCACATTACACAAGCTACACTTTTTTCAAACGTAGAATTTAGGTATTATGCAATACTTATAATTGCTCCACTCGTCCCGTTAGATATTACATTCTTTACAACTCACATGTCCAGCTACATGCGTGTAGAAATGCAATCATTGTAAGAAAACTGTGTCTGGTGGGTACTTTATATACTTGTGAAGTGAATTAGTGAACTGAATGTAATGTTTCATTGTCTTATACATAATATGCCATGTATATCTATTTAAACTATGAAATGACTCTATCGCCCTTGAATGCTCGTCGATGGCCGCCATGGTCCCTAGTATGGTGATCTACCTTCAGTTGTGGGCGATCTACAGGCTGGTTTTATATTGTATCGTCATCTATTAATAGTTAAAAGTGTTAAGATTTAATTACTAGTTTTACATTTATATCTGTGATAGTCTAGATGTTTTACTGTCCTTCGTTGACAGGTGTTTATACTTTTCTTTTAATAATTATAAATCTTTAACTTGACTTAGTAACGATATGGCTGAAATATTGCCAAAATGATTTAAAATCTTAACTCACTCACTCACTCGTCGATGCCCGCAAGACCTGACATTTCTCTTACACTGTGAAATGACCCAATCGTGAGCGCAGAAATACCTAAATAGGAAGCAGATTAATGGTGTTGGTTGTTCTGTGTTATCTATTTAAAATCCCGCTTGTATTTAGTGAGGGACCATTCATATCTCTATTGACTCAAGTCTGCGCCAGTATATTATGATGGAATGAGCAAACTCACATGTGCTGGCTACTGAATGCATAAGTGAATGATTTAAGGTTTGAAATCATCTATAGTATTCCAGCCGCATTGTGTTATGCATTGTGTTATGCATTTATAACACATATGTGTATTAATCATTTTAAGAAAGGAGGATTTAAAACAAATTACAGTACGGTGTCATATGGCTGTGTAATGTATTGTTAAACAGTAATGTACTTTTGTAATAAGGGTTCTTTACTTATTAGCTTAGGAATCTATGTACTTAGCAGTCGTAATTCCTAATTATCTAACTGGGTCATCGATGGTTTATTCCCAAAAGTCAGACATCCCAGTTGTCAGACAAATCAATCAGGCGTGACTGTGATTACAACCTAGTCTTGCCCACAGATATAATGAACCTATCCCATACACAAACGAGATGTTTTTCACATTTGTACAGAAATACTTGGATCAGAATACTAATGTTGACTGTCTTACTCAATCACTGGGTCTCCAAATGTATTTTCACAATGTTCAGTTTTATCATAACAGGATTATAGATTTTGCATACTTGTTTTCACAACCTTCCCTTTGATCAAAACAGGAGTATAGATTTTTTATGTTTTTGAGTTTTCATTAACCTAATGGTGTTACTTCATTCCTAACATTGTTTTTCCAATATAAACTATATAAAAAGAAGTTTAGGGTGTAGGGTAAACATTCAATTATAACTGACAAATAATAGGAAAACATTATCCACTCTACTAAATCCCACAAACACTAAATAGAAAAATGTAAACTTATCACCAAACACAAACGATGGCTGGTCTTCAGAGAGTAGCATACGTGAAGTCACAGAAGGGTACTCCTCAGGTATTCCTTCAGGGTCACACATGCACCAAGAACAGAGTCAGGGGAGAGTTTGTTCACTGGCGATGTGGAAGAGGAAGAGGGTCTACAGGGAAACTGAGAACAGGCTGATGCGTCTGCAAACATGGAGTTCCTCGTTGTAGTTGGGCATTTGCTCAGACTTGGTTGACATTCTTGCCTGTATAGTGAATAATGTGAAAGATGTGACATGTTTAATCTTGAATGATTTGATTGACCATTTATATTATCTTGTAAATTAACTTATTTTATTTTATGTCAAATAAAGTCATTGTCATCCATAATCTCTTCTCTTTGTGTTTGGATTAGTACATAGGACTAGTCCATTACTTAACGAAGATAACAGTGTAGTGAACCTCAGTGTAACCAACCATAACCTTTCTTGTTTTAACGCGTCTAACTTTTGGGAGGACACCTCATCCATCACTTGATTGTCTGGCTTTTTTCTCAGGCCGCCAACGCATGACAGAATGAATGGCGCGGGAGACCGGTAGGCAGGACATGCTTACCCTATTTTGAGAACAAAAAAGGGATGTCATCCCAATAATTATAATGTTTACAGCTACTTACTCTCTCATGAAGACTGACTGACTGAGTTTGTTTTTACGCCGCTTTTAGCAATATTCCAGCAACATCACGACGGGGGACACCAGAAATGGGCTTCACACATTGTGCCCTTGTGGGGATTCGAACCCAGGTCTTCGGCGTGACGAGCCAACGCCTTAACCATTAGGCTACCCGACCCGCCCCTCTCATGAAGAAACCGCAAAGGTTCCAGTTTGATCTCCTTACAAGAGAAGAGGTGCCAGATCTATCTGCTATCATATTTCCAAGATAATATCGAAAACATGTTTAGCATTATATGGCACATCAGACACCTTTGGCAAACTACTTGTAGCAAAAGGAAACTTGTAACACACATTGTATCCAATTTCATTGGGGCTAATTTGTGATATGTTGTTGCTGAATTTTGTAAATGTTGCTCAGATGGTAGTCATTCCAATCAGCAAATGCCATTTTAATACATTTGGTTCCTTTGCTTTCACAAGACTTCCAGAGGCTAGCCCTATAGCTTTGTGAAGTTCTTCACTGTGTTTGGTTTCCTAACATTTTGCAGTCAGGTGAAGGATCCCATTTCATGTCAGGTGTTTTCCAACATCTGTTGGCATAACTCAGTTAACGTCTTGTGCATATCATCCTGATACTCGGGGAGCTTACGAAAAGGAAGAGAGTACAGTGTGACTAAAGCTCTCACGATAGACATTTCAGAACTAGATGTATAGGTGTATTGTTTTTGCTTTTGCTCATACCCGGTTAACCAGCTTAATAGTTTTCATGCTTTAATTAACAAACACTGTCCCCTCTATGTTCTGACATTCTGCGAACTGAGGGAGTGTTATATTTCAGCGTAATTGTTAAACCATGTTCTACATTACTATATAATAACAAGTCTTCTGTATTTCTGTAGATACTTTAAGTAAATGCTGCCACTGTAATTGAAATGCCATTGAATTTTGTACTTCCATCGTTATTACCTTCCAGTTAATTGATATTACTATGTGAACCTACTTAATTTCATAATAACATTACTATTTGTGTAACAATTCTGCTGTTGGTTGTTGGTTTCCAACTGATTTTTTTTGCGTATGTAATCATTTCTGTTCCGTGAGATTTTAACGACATCAGGTTTATTGGTTACATGATGGACTGAGTGACGATTTACTTCTTTACAATCTGTAACCCAAGAAGCAGCCAGCAAAGTTATGGTCATTTTGTCCCAGTAGCTCTCTCTTAACGTGTTTGCCTCCATGCGATATACTGTAAAACTGTTTAGAACTTGGTGGAATATGCTTTCAATGGCAGCTATTTTCAGTCTTTCTGAGCCAAACTTCACGAGTAATTATTTTTATATTTTGTTTGCCCACATTTGTGTTGTGCTAAGTTGTTGAAGAATCCACCAGGTTAAGGACGTTCAAAATCCTTTATGACAATTTCGAATTTCACTGCTCATCTAAATTTCCTCCTAAAATTTGCTTTAAAAATCTTAGCGTCATTAATCTTGCATAATGAAGATTGCAAATTGATACTACGTAGCATCAACATGTATGTCTTTTTTGCAAATGAAATTGTGTTGTACTGAGCGGTCATGCTGGATGTTATCAGTTATACCTGTCGTGACATTGCATCATACTTAATGGCAAATTGGCGTCGCTGGCAGTTTCACTGGATGTTACAAGTTCCTCATTAAAATACTTTGCTTAGCGCTTTGTATCTTCATATAACATAGAAATGCATCATCACTGGACGTTGAACGTTTCATGTTCTTAGTGACACGTTTGATAAGCACAGTGGACTGAAAACCGATTCTTAAACAATTTTTGTTCCAAAGGGCGCTAACTTCCCTTTTGAAGTCCTATAAGCGACTGTCCAAGTTTAAAGTGTTTATAGTTCCGGACTTAATGTACACGAATACGGTTTGTGACATGTAAAGCCGGAGTTCTGATATTCGAAACGGTCGCTTACAACTGAAGACGTTAACTTGCCCCCCATTTTGTCCTGAGAGTTTATTAAATGACCCGTGAAAACAGGAGAAACTGAAGTGTTCACCCACCCTCCCTCAAGAGTATGCACCCCTCCTTTCTCAAAACACTGTATCCACCCCTGCATAATTCGTCAGTGTCTTATTCTTTCACAGGTTCTTGAACAATCATTTTGCTATTACAAATCATTTTCATCTTTCTCAATTGTACAGGTGTAGAATATTTGTGTTGCTGTGAAAAGTAAGGATATTTATGGACGAGCTCTGCGTTCCATTTGGTAAGATTTCCCTTCATTGAAATCACAGCTTCAATCCGTTAGGGAATTGACGCAGACAATCCTTCAATGTAATTTATCGGCATATTTTGACACACACTGTGAATTACGGCGAAAAGGTCCTCTCGTGTCCTTATGTCGCCAGCTCTGTTTTTTATGGAAATTTTGAGTTTGAGCCAAATGTTTTCGATAATATTCACCTCCGGAGATTGTGCTGGCCATGTGAGACAATTAATGCCATTTTGTTCTTTGTAATCAGCAACAATATGAACCGGATGAACTGGGGCATTGTCATCCTGGAACTAATATTGTTCATCTCCAAAATGCCGTGTCATGACAGGCCACAAATTATCTTCCAGCATGTCAATATACTTTTGTGCATATATATGTCCTTCAAACACCATGAATACACACACATCAAAGACTCCTTCCGCTCACTCGGGCCGGTTTACTTGGTCGGCTTTCCTCCATATAAAGACACGATTATTCTTGCCAATCACAATTTGACTTTCATCATAAAAAATCACTTAACTCCTGTTGGCATCAACATTCCGGTGTCTCCGTTCCGTACACCATGCAAGGCGGTTTGTTTTTCGGTTCACTTCCCGAGCGACCATTTTCTTCTTAAATTCCGCAGGTGATAACCTTCCGTGTGAAATATTCTTTAACAGTCCGTCTAGAGACAGGATGATTATTGTTGTTATTAAAGTCATTAGTTATTACACCTAAACTTCACCTGCGTTTTTTTTTCACGCTCCGAAAAAGTGGTGCCGTGATCGATTGGACACGACTTTAGATCGTCATTTCCGCGGCTCGTTCACAACGTCGCCAGATGCTTGATATTTGTTATGATATCTCCAATTGTAGTCCTTGGTATGTCCAACAAACGAGATACTTCAGAATATTTTTGCCATCTTCATAAAGCCGTACGACACCTTGTTTGGTGGCATAGTCGACTTCACACGATTTGCGACCCATGTTTACAGACGACATATACACAGGAAACGAAGAAGCAGACGACAATAACAATGCAATCACGTGATAGTCACGTGCTGGAAGCGGTAACAGAATCTGTCGGCCATGCATGTCAATGACTTGACAGCGCATCATTAACGGAAGTGAGCACATGCATTTCCTTGAGACAACGTCATAGAAAGTCACGAATACTTTGCAAGGGGTCTGTAGTTGGTTGGCACGTGCTAAATTACAGTGTTAGTAACAACACCGAAACGTCGCTCATGTTAATACTAATGTTTTATATCCATAGAACTCTTCCCGTAGTTCTTTCCTCAGTTAAATTTGCTCATAAACTTTCAAGGGACCTGTGAAGTAAACATGTATTTTCCCGAAGCTGGAAGCAATAAATGTTTCAGACAAACTATACTACAGTTTTTATGGCACACTCCGTCTTCCCTTGCTCCTGACTGCCAAAAGTGATGGTATACGACTCTAACAATTGGGGGTAATACCTGCAGTATAGAGGTAACACGTGGGAGTATTAACTGTAGTGTAAAGTTAACAATCAGGGATAATACCTGCAGAATGAAGGTAACATATTGTAGTATTAACTGTAGTGTGAGGTTAACAATCGGGGGTAATACCTGCAGTGTGAAAGGTAACACATGGGAGTATTAATTGTAGTGTGAAGTTAACAATCGGGAGTAATACTTGCAGTATGAAGGTAACACATGTGTGTATCAACTGTAGTGTGATATCAACAATCGTTGGTAATACCTGCAGTATTAATGTACCATATGGGAGTATTAATTGTAGTGTGAAGTTAACAATCGTTGGTAATACCTGCAGTATTTAGGTACCACATATGAGTATTAACTGTAGTATGAAGTTAACAATCGGGGGTAATACCTGCAGTATGAAGGTAACACATGGGAGTATTAACTGTAGTGTGAGGTTAACAATCGGGGGTAATACCTGCAGTGTGAAAGGTAACACATGGGAGTATTAATTGTAGTGTGAAGTTAGCAATCGGGAGTAATACTTGCAGTATGAAGGTAACACATGTGTGTATCAACTGTAGTGTGATATCAACAATCGTTGGTAATACCTGCAGTATTAATGTACCACATGGGAGTATTAATTGTAGTGTGAAGTTAACAATCGTTGGTAATACCTGCAGTATTTAGGTACCACATATGAGTATTAACTGTAGTAGTACTATTATTACTACTGCTACTACTGCTGCTACTACTACTACTGTTACTACTACTTGTACTACTACTTCTACTATTACTACTACTACGACTGCTACTACTTCTTCTACTATTACTACTAATACTTCTACTACTACTACTACTACTACTATTACTACAACCATTGCTACTACTACAACTACGGCTACTACTCATACTACTACTACTCATACTACTACTACTGCTTCCGCTACTACTTCTACTATTACTTCTACTATTACTACTACTTCTACTACTGCTAATACTACTACTATTACTATTACTACTATTACTAGAACTACTACTATTACTACTACCACTGCTACTACTACTACTACTACTACTGCTGCTATTATTAATACTCCTACTTCTACTGCTGCTGCTACTACTACTTCTACTACTACTACTACTGATTACTACTACCATTGCTACTACTACAACTACTACTATTACTACTACCATTGCTACTACTACAACTACTACTACTACTTATACTACTACTACTGCTCCTGCTACTACTACTACTATTACTTCTACTATTACTACTACTTCTACTACTACTATTACTAGTACTAGTACTATTACTATTACTACTATTACTATTACTACTATTACTATAACTACTACTATCACTGCTACTACTACTACTACTTCTACTACTACTACTGTTGCTACTAATACTACTTATACTACTACTACTACAACTTCTATTACTTCTACTACTACTACTACTACTGCTACTACTACTACTACTACTATTACTGCTACTACTACTGCTGCTATTATTACTACTACTACTCCTACTGCTTCTACTACTGCTACTACTATAACTACTACCTCTACTACTACTGTTACTGCAACTACTACTTCTACTACTACTACTACTACTACTACTACCTACTGCAACTACTACTACTACTTCTACTACTACTACTGCTGTTGGTACTAATACTACTTATACTACTACTACTACAACTATTACTAATACTACTATTACTATTACTACTACTACTACTACTACTACTACTACTACTACTACTACTACTACTACTATTACTATTACTACTATTACTACTGCTACTATTACTATTACTACTACTACTACTACTACTACTACTACTACTACTACTACTACTACTACTACTACCACCACTACTACTACCACTCACTACTGCTACCACTACTCACCATTTACTACTCTACTACTACTACTACTACTACTACTACTACTACTATTTTACTACTACTACTACTACTGTTACTACTACTTTACTACTACTACTACACTACTATTTTACTACTACTACTACTACTATTACTACTACTACTATTACTTTTACTATTACTACTACTGACTACTACTACTACTCATATTACTACTACTACTACTACTGCTACTACTCACTACTTTTACTACTTCTACTTACTACTACTATTACTCACTACTTCACTACTACTTTACTACTACCATTACTACTATTATCACTACTACTACTACTACTACTACTACTACCACTGCCATTACTACTACTACTACTACTGTTCACTCACTACCACTACTCATTACCACTAATTACCACTACTACTACTACTACCATTACTACTCATTACTACTTACTACTACTACTACTACTACTGTTCACTACTACTTTCACTACCACTGTTACTACACACAATTATTTACTACTTACATTACTTTACTACTTACTACTTACTTACTACTACTTTACTACTACTACTACTACTACTCACTACACTACTACTACTACTACTCATTACCACTCACTACTACTTACTACTGGACTACTACTTACTACTACCACATTACTACTTACTTACTACTTACTTTACTACTACTAATTTACTACTACTTACCACTTATATTACTACTTTCACTACATTACTATTTACTACTGTTACTGCATTACATTTTTACTTTACTACTTACTACATTTACTTACTTACTACTTCACATTTATTTATTTTACTATTTACTAAGCTAAAGCATTACTTACACCATATTTACATAATTTTGTTACTTACATTTCAGCAAAGTTATTTTTACACATTTACTATTTCACATTACTTATGACTTATTTACTACTTTTATTTTACTTGACATTTACTTATTATTTACTATTACTACTTGAGCATGGATGTTCACATTACTTACTACTTTGACAGCACATGACATTTACACATGACTGATGACGATTTTTTTTACATGATTTACACGATTTTGATTTACGATACACTTATACTATTACTTTATTGGATATTGAACACACAGGACTGATTGATTGACAGGAGACGAGATGAGGATGACATTACATACGACGACGAGAGGAGGAGAGGAGAGAGGAGAGAGAGGAGAGAGGAGGAGAGGATGAGGAGGAGGAGAGAGAGAGGAGGAGGAGAGAGGAGGAGGAGGAGGAGAGGAGGAGGAGAGGAGGAGGAGGAGGAGGAGGAGAGATGAGAGAGAGAGGAGAGGAGAGAGAGAGGAGGAGAGAGAGGAGAGGAGGAGGAGAGAGAGAGGAGGAGGAGAGAGGAGAGAGAGGAGGAGAGAGGAGGAGAGAGAGGAGGAGGAGGAGGAGAGGAGGAGGAGGAGGAGAGAGGAGAGAGGAGAGAGGAGAGAGAGAGAGAGGAGAGGAGAGAGAGGAGGAGGAGGAGGAGAGGAGGAGGAGAGAGGAGAGGAGAGGAGGAGGAGAGAGAGGAGAGAGGAGGAGAGGAGAGGAGAGAGGAGGAGAGGAGGAGGAGGAGGAGGAGAGAGGAGGAGGAGGAGAGAGAGAGAGGAGGAGGAGAGAGGAGGAGGAGGAGGAGAGAGAGGAGAGGAGGAGAGAGGAGGAGGAGGAGGAGGAGGAGGAGGAGAGAGAGAGAGAGAGGAGAGAGGAGGAGGAGGAGAGAGGAGAGAGAGAGAGGAGAGAGAGGAGAGGAGGAGAGAGGAGGAGAGAGGAGGAGAGGAGGAGGAGAGAGAGAGGAGGAGGAGGAGAGGAGGAGAGAGGAGAGAGGAGGAGGAGAGAGGAGAGAGGAGGAGGAGGAGGAGGAGGAGGAGAGAGGAGAGAGGAGAGGAGAGGAGGAGGAGGAGGAGAGGAGAGAGAGGAGGAGAGAGGAGAGAGGAGGAGGAGGAGGAGAGGAGGAGGAGAGGAGGAGAGGAGGAGGAGGAGGAGGAGGAGAGGAGGAGAGAGAGAGGAGGAGAGGAGAGAGAGGAGGAGGAGGAGGAGAGGAGGAGGAGGAGGAGGAGGAGAGAGAGAGAGGAGGAGGAGGAGGAGAGGAGGAGGAGGAGAGGAGGAGGAGGAGGAGGAGGAGAGAGAGGAGAGGAGAGGAGGAGGAGAGAGGAGAGAGGAGAGGAGGAGAGGGAGGAGAGGAGGAGGAGGAGGACTACTCTACCACTGCCACTACTACTACTACTACTCTACATTACTACTACTACTGCTACTACTACTACTGCTACTACAACTACTACTTTACTACTACTACTACTACTACCACACACTACTTCTACTACCACTCACTACTACTGCTACTGTTACTATACCACTACTACTACTACTACTACTACCACCACTACTACTACTCACTACTACCACTACTACTACATCTACCACCTACTTCCTACTACTACTACTACTATTGTGCTCTACACTACTCACCTACTTTTACTCACTACTACTACTACTACTACTACTTCTATTACTACCACTGCTACTACTACTGCTACTCTACTACTCACTATTATTACTACTACTAACTCACTACTACTACTACTACCTACTGTTACACTAATTACCACTAATACTACTACTACTACTACTACACTACACACTACTACTATTACTACTACCACTACTCACTCTACTACTACTAGTGTTACTACTACTACTACTACTACTACCACTGCTACAACTACTGCCACACCAAACTACTACATTACTATTACTACTACTACCATTACTATGACTACTACTACTACTACTCACCACTGCTACCACTACTACTACTCACTGTTATCACTGCTACTACTACTACTATTACTACTACTACTACTACTACTACTACTCTATTATTTACTACTACTCACTACCATCATCCTGCTACTACTACTACTACTAAGATTACTACTACTACTACTACTACTACTGCCATTAGTATTACTTCTACTACTGCTACAACTACTGCTACAAGTTTTACTATTACTATTATTATTAATACTATTACTATTACTACAACCGCTACCACTACTACCACACACTACTTCTACCACTTCTACTGTTGCTGCTACTACTACTACTACTACTTCTACTGCTACTACTACTATTACTACTACTACTGCTACTACTATTGCTACTACTACTACTGCTGCTACTACTACTACGGCTACAAGTATTACTATTACTATTATTATTACTACTATTACTACTACTTCTACTGCTACTACTACTACTATTACCATTACTACTACTGCTACTACTACTACTACTGCTGTTATTATTACTACTACTATTACTACTACTTCTACTTCTATTACTACTACTACTGCTACTACTACTTCTACTACTACTGTTGCTGCTGCTACTACTACTATCATTAGCAGCACCTAATGCTACTACTATCATCACTACTGCTACTGATTCTTGTAATAGCCCGCAGTGTTGGATGTGTTCTTAAGTCCCTGTCGGAAATTGAAAGAGTACGTTTAACCAATGTTATGCGATTTGGACATTAATCCTAATGACAAACAAGTTCGTTGTTAATGAGTAACGATATCTCTTATCCAAAATACATTTATCAATCCTGTTGTACATGTATTCCCGGGAAGATAGCATCCCCTGATGTCAATCAGTCGACAGACAGCTCTGTTACAGCGAGCGTTGGGTTTTTAGAAATATTCCGGCAATTTCACGGCGGGGACAACAGAAATCGGCTTTACACATTCTATCCATGTCGGGATGGAACCCGTGCCTTCAACAGCAAGACTACGCCACTGCCCTCTTACATGTTTCGTTTCGAACTGGACGGTTATCAGGTGTGAATAAAATTATGAGTCTCTGCTACTAATCACCGTTTCTCTTGAATGAATAAAACGTAAGGAGCCCAAACCCCTTTTTCTATTTATAATAGTCCTTAGTGTATAAACATGCAGACATTGAGGATTTAGATGAATAACTCACTCACATGCATAAACCGGAGCGGCTGCGCGTCTGAGGTTGTACGGTAGCAGGGCATGCTTAAACCTTTCGTGTACACTCGATGCAATCACCTACTTTATATAATCCATTCCTATGCTATGAGTGTCATCACTTTTTTGTATTTTGTGCACAGTCTGTTTCGGCATAAAGCCGACTTGTTATGAAATGTCATTTTAACTGTTTGAGTGAGTGTGTGTGTGTCGAGTGGGGTGGGGTGAGTGGGGGTCACCCATTTGTTCTGGAGAGGTAGGTTGTACGCATGTACTGGGGGGTGTCATTAGTTTTGTACATGACATGCTGGGGGTGTCACTTACTTGGCACATAAATTTTAGGGGGTAGGGGGGCATTCTACGGTCTTCTCCATAATATTCATCAAACCCCACACACCCACCCACACACAGACACACTTGCACACCACACCCCATCCACACCCCTAGCAATAAATTATGAACGGTCCCTTATTGCAATGGGAGGGACAATGCAACAGGCGGGACCCAGCTGATAAGTAGCGCCAGTGCAGCATAACCGGGGAACCAGGCTGGCTTAGTTGTGCCCAGCAGTACTTTTTGTCGGGCACAAGATAACAGCCAGTTTAGTCAAACCATACATGTACATTCAAAGAGGCACAGAAGCTTACACGATAAAGGTGTAGTGGTGTGAGAGAAAGTGGATTGATACAAACAGACTCGACCGAAATCGTTCTATCCCAACAATCCACAGTAATAACTTCCGTTTCGAAAATGAACATATTTCTACAAGTGACTGCCGTTTTGTCTTTACAGTTTGGATTTGTGGTGGGTAGGTCACTTAAACATTCTTGAATTGAGTGGTTTATTAATTCAACGGGATCGGTGTGGTATTTGTGCTGGAGTAGTTAAAAGCGTGCGCTCGTCATGTTGGGGGCCCTGGTCCGATTCCCGACATGGGCACAATGTGTGTGAAGCCCATTTCTAGTGTCCACCGCCGTGCTATTGCGGGAATATTGCTAACAATGAGTGCTAACTCACTCACCTGGTGTATTGAAGTCTCAAGCGCTCTGGCATGTTTAACCGTGCCTGCTAAAGAAATATGTGTCCCGTGACATTAAAACTGAATGTGTATTCTTCTGCATACAAATTCAAAATTATCTTTTTTGTATTTTCCAGCCGATCGATCACTTGATTGCCTGGTTTGTTTACATGCAGCCGTCGCATGGCAAGAGCGTCAGATAAAATGAAGACTTCCAATTTTAGGCATATTTTGTGAATGGCGGCTGTTACTGGCAGGGCAGCACATACTTAACCTTTCCGCGAAAACTTGTGTCATTATTGACTTCAGTGGTATAATCATAGTATTTTCACGGCTAATTTTCCCTTTACACCAAACGGAATTTGTTTCTGAGTATAGTCAAGACTGAGTGTATTCTTTTGCACTGACGTTCTATATTTAGCTTTTTATACCTGCTTGTAAAATGGGTTTTTATTTTTAGGCCGGAGATGTACGCAATCGAAGTGCAATGACACAACGCACATTGTATCTCTGAACATTCTGATATTCATGACCATTCCTCGTTCTTCTAGCTGGTTTGCATTTCACATCTGGGTTGCGTTATTTTGGTTTGTCTAAAACTTGACGTGTGGAAAGTGAAGTAAGAGGCATTTCATCTGCACGTTTTCACCAATCGTCAATCCCATTTTATGACTTATACATGCTCCTTTATGAAACTTGGATATGCTTCGTAATTTAATGTTATTGTATGAAATTCAGAATTCAAATGTTTAGGGGAAAATACCTACTTTCGCTTGGACAGTGAAATGTTGAAATGGATCCTTTGACTTCTCTAAAATCCCTCTGAAGATATCAGAGCTACACTTTTCATGCGCCTACCAAGCCATTTTTTTCCCTGTAAACCCGATAGGCTGCTAAGCTTTATATTTAGATAGCGTAAAGGGCTTGTCCTACTTTCATGGTGATTTTTAGTAAAAGTCATGTGTAAGCCCGGGCTTTTTTTATAGTGGTAGCTACTACGCCCCTGGTTTTAAATCGATCAGCTGGCGCGTTTGCCTTATGAATATTGGTCACAATACTGCCGTCTCTGCCTAGAACAGGTGTAGGACAACGGATATGAGAATCGCCGAGAGTTTATTTTTAGACCAAGAGGAAGATAATGGAGTAAATCTATTTATACTTGGAAGATTACCACGCCAATTAGAGCGTTGGTCATGTGGATTATACGTTGGAATTCGGCACGTTTCTTCCTAAACATATCCAGTTCACATGGAATTGACAATTCCTATTGCAGGCTTGTTCTCGTGTTTTATTTGCTTTTTCTCATCCATCATACCACCAGTGAAATGAAAGTCTGGATGATTTTCCTATAGTTGTCTCCAGTAAGTTTAGAAATAACATTACCGTTTGAAACACCAACGTCTTATTAGTTTGTATGTATTATGTGTCTCATAAAGAGAAGAAAACTCCCACCAGTTTGCATGTTTAAATTTCGAACATGAGACGCGTACGTTCAAAGCTAAGCTGACTTTCAGTAATACTGGGAAGTGATCACCACCTAAAGCATTGTTTTGGAATACATCCTAGTTATATTTAGGAGCTAATGAGAGGGATATATTACAAGACTCCATGGCCTGAAAACACCCATCTCCCCAAATCCATTCTGGTCATTATACCATCATTTAAAATCACCAGGTCTATTTTCAACAACCGTTCCAGTAAAGTCTCTTTTATTGCATACAACAACACACTGTGACTATTAAAATTGTTTACATTAGGCTTTCCCGTATTGTAAACAAGAATCACTGAGATTGATTTATTTTCTTCGAAGAAAGTTCAAACTGCATTGGATTCGAAAACAGTTTTAGGTAACTTATGCCCGCTGAAGGACAAGTCTGACTTTACAAATATTGCACAGCCTGTCCCACGAGGATTTGTGGCATTTGGATTGCTCGTTATTTATTCTACTCTGGCGGAAACTGACATAACCATCTATTTCAAATATACCCTTTGACCAGATGGAATGTCTCTCACACACATTATACCTCCTGGAAGTTTATTTTTCATATCGACCAATATTCCAACAGGTCCAGCCTTTTGTGTCTACATTTCAGAACCTTTGAGGTACAATCGAACATGCAAGACTAAAAACGGCGACATACCACTCTTGCTCATTAGTTCAAGGTCACAACATTCAAGGCCCCAGTAAAGCTTTCAAAAAGTTTCATGGTGGACATGTAGAGTGCATTTCCAAATTCGATGACAAAAAATGATGTCTTTTCCAAGCTTCCATGGCAACAAGTTTCATACAATTACGACTGTGTTTACCACTGCAGAAGATGTCGAAAACATGGTCCTTCTCTTAACATAATTATGTCCTTCGGTTGTGGAAGCCATCATCAGCTTTTCATACAACAAACATCAGCACATTGAAATAATGCCCACTATTGAAAGTATATTACAGTGATTTGAGTAGAGAAAATTGGGGAAGGAATCTGATATACATATTATTCTGATAAAATGATAAATTACATAAAATCAATGTGTTTTTTCAATAGGCGCTTTTATAGGAGTCTCTTCTCATCTGTTTCAGTGCATGGACAGTCGTATGTTCTCACGTCATCCTGTGGGGGTGTAGTCACTGAGGGAAGCAGCTGTGTTTTAAATTGTGAAACTGGTTCTGCCACTGAGACACATATTATTTGGAAAAGAGGTGCAAGTGTTATTTACGAGGTGGCACGAGCAACATGTGAAACGCCAAAATCAGCATCAACTATTCCATTTGATTACGTCTTCGACTGTCCTGGAACTAGCTTTACTCTCAGTATCACATCTGCATCTGTGATACGTGACAAAACTACCTGGACATGTGATGCAGCTTTTGGTGGAAAGGATAGCTCTATTAACTTGGATGTCCCAGGTTGGTATTAAAGTATATTATAGAATATAGACTGAATATGAATGTGACATAGAATTCCTTAAGTTAAATACCTAACCTCTATTTCGTTGTAGCCACCGCCACGTTGTCCACCACCAACACCAACAATCACATCTGATTATGTTTTCGCCTTTCCTGACACGATCCTCTGACAGTTACATGTGTATCTGTGACACGTGATAGAACTACTTGGATATGTAGAGGAACACTTTTATTGGATAGACAACTTCTTTATTGCAACCTCGTCAACTGCATAAACCCATATGTCCCTCATGTATATATTCTCCTTGTGAATGATGTTGTGTATCATTTGCTTGATATCGCTGTTAGGATCAACACCGAAATGTCATCAGTTCTGGCAATAAAATAATATCGATACAGTTGTGTTGTGTTACAGATGATTATGACACAGACAAACATATATTTCTGTATCACATTGGCAATCTCATAGGGACTTTTCAAGTTCAACTATCACAGTAAAACCGTCATTCGTCTTACCAAACGTTGTTGAAGAACTGCTTTATGTTAATTTCGAATCAACTATGCAGAACGAAGCATCGCACACGTACGTTGTATTTTCACTACACAACATGCATGCTTATCATGAATTTGGTCTGTACGTCATGCAACTATGTCAATAGACCCTTTTCGCCACACCATGCACATGGTCAACAAACTGCGTTTGGAGCAGTATTTTGTATATTAAATTATAACTTGTAATCAGAGAAATACATGCCATTTGATAAAAACAACAACGTAATGGGATGAGAATACAGGATGGCACGTTAAATGATAATGTCTACAGTCATATTAAAGGCAATGCAAATCAGTTCATCCAAAACTGTAATATAATCTTTTATTCCTCCTTAGTGAAGAGTGACAGAGATTGTGAGAGTGTTTTTGTACGTGTGTGTGTGTCCTCTTCAATGATATATGTGTTATCATATATCTGATCTAGGATCTATCAACCGCGGCTCACTATAAGCAGGTGCTCGAGAAGGCTAAGGTTGTACGTAACAGAGATAGTTTGTGTCTGTACGCCTTTTATGGTCGATAACAGCGACTGTGTGTGTGTTCTTGTGTACTTGTTAGTTTTTGTGTTCGTCCGCGTATGTGTGTGTTTGTGTCTGCATGTGTTTGCGTTCGCTTGAGTTGTGGATGTGCATGTGTGTGCTTCCAAATATATAAAGACAGTGTGTGCGTGTGTTTTGTGTGGGTGCTTGTTAAAGATAGTCAATCAGTGACTGCCACTTAGTGCAATCGTAGATCTCTTTAAACGTGTACTTATTTGTATATTTATATATCAATGCCCATGCACAACTATTTGTTGGTATACTGTAATGACGCCACGTTGCCAGCGCCTGACAGGGAACAGCAAAACTCGTGATCCAGTGAGATTTATTGTACAACTGACAACCATCCTTCACAAAACGGTAAGGAGGGCGGACCAACACACGGGTCTAGTATCACAATATATTGCTATACTTTGGTGCACACTGAAATCATATCAGGGTCATTTGTGCAAGTTGCATTCGGCCTACCACATAGTTGGGTCTTATCAAATTTACACAGCTGACAAAGACAGTATCATCCTGATATCAGTTGTCTCCCTTTTAATGCAAAACAAAGAGTATGTTCAGTTCAATTCTCACAGGTATGTTATGTACGCATTCGCAACCCGGGAGAACATTATGCGCGGTGTCAGAAGTCTACAAAGACTTTCTTATCACCAACTGGCCTGACCTACCAGGAACTAGTATTAGAATTTGTTGCCGAAGTCTTACCCAAGAAAAGGGTCTGCAAGCACAACATGTATGTTATTGACACCTCGTCAGGGAAGTGGGATTCCCCTTGTCTGGTTGCATCTGCCTAACTCTGAACCACAAATCTGATAGCCTGTCGACAGATTGTTGTATATCTACTGAGTCACCTGTATATCTCTGTCAGCTATGTTTTGGTATCTCTATTGACACCGTTATAATCTCTATTGACACAGTTGACGACCATAGTCACAGGTGAACAACAATGTGTGCCGGAAATATAACAAACAATTACCTCCTCCGACATAATGTCCTGAAGGACCATTAGTCCACTTACAATAATCGTTGATGCATTCTTTGTAGGATATAGAACAGAAGCTCAAAACATAATTCATATGGCTCCAAATATGAAATCCCAAGCAAATTCTTGATCAAGATAAAATCGCAGCCTGTTCAGCTTCACGAAACACGACACGCATGTGTGCATGAGTAAACCACTGCTTATTACTATGGATGTGTCAACAGAAAATTTAAACATTTCTCCATACTTGAGGAGGGTATGTCTGTCTTGTACTTGTGTTTTCTTCTATCCAAACTCTTCACATGAAAATGTGACTTTAAACATTAATTAAAATCAAGCACGAAAATGAAAAGGAAAAGAACGAAAGCTCTGAGGAAGTTATATCACTCTGCAGACCATTTGTCAGTTGAAGAGGGACATATATATTCAGTTGTAGTGTTAATCTGATTTGAATATCATTATTGCTTATTCTTTTGAGGAGAATTTGTTATTTCACTTTCACAGCTGAAACAATAAGCTATATTCCTGTAGATAACCTTATCATTTGCATTGATAACAATTTCTTACATGTTTTAATTTCATGCATACTTACCTAAACTGTTGAGGGTAATTAGAATAGTGAAAATTGAAAATTGACCAAAAAGAGGCATCTATTGGAAAATAATTAAGTAATAGATAATATATACATTCATTCAGTTGTCACCATCTTTGCACAGGGACGGGAATATATATTTAAACATATACATATTAGTCACATGGGAGGTCTGAATTGGCAATCTTTTGTACTTTCCTGACTCGGACGTAATACTTTCAAAGATCAAATTCACAAAGAATAAATCCAGGCTGCATGCGAGTGTTTTAACCCATGAGGTATCTCATGGCTCCCTCACTAAATATTCATGCCCTGTGACCTCACGGTTTTTCTATGATTAGTGTAAATGTATTCATCATCCCTTGTCAAACTGACAAGTGGTCGTGTCATTGCGAACAATCTGTCTCAAGAAATGCTTGAGGAGAAACAAATGCTGCCACTGAAAAAAAACGGTATCCAAAGAAACCACTATGATCCTATGAATAAAACCATTGACAAGGGTAAAAAGCCTATTTACAAGCCGCCGACATATAGGTGGAATATTGCTGAGTGCGGCGTAAAACTAAACTCAGTCACGTTACAAGATTGTACATTTCATTGCACGGTCCTCTACCAAGAACGGTTCGACCGTATCTGCCTTATCCCCTTGTTTGTTTTCAAGGCGATGGACATGGAAAGAACACAATGGAATCAACACGAAAGAGACTATTTCCTGGCTATTTTCCTTTTGAGTGAAGAATCACTCCTTGGTCCAAACATTCCACTGTAACTGTCTTTTAAGAACACCAGGATTGAACCTGTAGTAAAATAATAATTAGTATATAGTGATAGGGAACGGGGCATTTCGGCTCACACAGCTAGAATTTGAATGCGATAACTAGGGCACAAAACAAGAACTTGTGCATTGTAGTTATTATTGATTTTCCTCTCTTTTATTTGCAGACGTTACACCCAGCTTCTGAATTGCAGCAGATGGCACGGACACAGTGCATGTAACTACATAAGTCAATCAAAACTTCGAAGAGGCAATTATCCTTGTTGAACACTTGCTCTGTGACACAAACTACTCCTGTATCAACCGGATAAATTCATCAGGAGACTCGTAAAAAACCAAAAGAATCGCTTGTAAAATGTCTTGAAGCGCCCAATAAATGGACAACTTCCAATCGTCATGTGTGATCATTTGTGTTGATTCGTAATAAAGGGGAATGATCGAGAATCAACAATCGACGATTTATTTCCATACAGTTCTTCTAAGTGATCTTTCCGATCCACAGCCAATTCACGCTTATACAGAACTACCCCAGTGATCTGATTGACCATATCGATTACTATCGCCACAATAAATCGTGTTTCAGTCATTGCATTACAAACAGGTCACACAAACTTAAATTCCCTGCTAAATAAAATATAAAATAAAAAACATCAAACAGCCAAAATTACACGCAGCAATCAATGTCCTGACAGACTGGCTGGGCTTGGGGAAAATATTCAACATGTCGGAAAGAGCACATACACTCACCATTGTCATCGTTATTATAATAATTCGAACCGGAGAGAAGTAGCCATTGCAAGCGTCTTTACATTTAATCTTCTCATTCTTGAACATCACTGAAAGGTAAGCTATACTGATCTCCATGAAGAATTCACCGAGGACCGAAGACTGAATAAAGGTATCAATTTGTAGTCATCATTTTTTTTCAAAATGAATCTTGAACTTACACCACAATGGGTTAAAATTCAATGTAATCTTCCAGCCAAGTTTCGTGGTTGATTTGGAACATCCTGTGAACCAAAGAGAGGTAAAATTTCAGATATTGATAATGAATCATATACTTCAACTTGGACTGAAGACCTGTGATGAGTTTTTTTTATCAGATGTAGACCCTCTCAGAACTAGATCTTCCAGGAATTGTTTTGTCATGTCTTCTGTCATTCTCAGTCAAACATGTTCGAGGGGACAAGGGATTATCCTCCTGGAGATCCTGAGGATAGTCCCGGTCTTCTGCCAACACGTGTCCCTGTATTTCTAGGCCCATGACACGTGACATCATATTCGTATATATCACCTTGAGTCCCAGCAGCAGTCAACTAGCGGCAGCATTCGACCAGCAAGGGCGTTCAGCAGCAACAGCAGCATTATAGCTGCAGCAAACAACAACGACTTAAAGATGTCCTTCACCTATTTACCATGACCTCCGTCTAGCTCAACCTCCTGTGAAAAAAACAGCTAAACTGTTGTGGCTATGTTGGAAATGTAGAGGGAAATGGGTTTTACTTTAACGGCAATTTATCTTTGCATGTTGTATTGTAACTGCACATTAAACATAATTCAGTATACATCTGTGAATTTGCTGTTGCGTCTGACAGCCCGTGCCAGGTGGGGCCGAAATATCTGTGAGAATTCGATGTTGGAAGTATGGGTAAATGGGATGTAGTTTGAACAAGGTGTTTACTGGAAATGCTAAGCTATGAGATTCTATAAAGTGATAATTTGGTGGATATAATACTATGCCCTATATGAACACAATTCAGGATATATCTGTGACGTTTAAGATGGAATACCCTTTGCACACCCACTCACTAGGAATAAATAGGCGACATACTGGGGCGACGGTTGAAGGTGAAATAAACTTTGCACACACACTCTCACCAAGCACAGGTAGGAGATATACTGAGAGAAACAAAAAAAGTATCACGAGAAAATTCAAGCTATCCTTTAATATTTTCCAGTTTTCATCACCAGCGTTGAATAGCGCTGTGGTGATGGAAACTGGAAAATAATTAAGGAACGCTTGAATTTTCCTGTGATCCTTTATTTGTTTCTCTCAGTATATATTGGGGCGACGGCTGAAGGTAGACTACTCTTTGCGCACCCACTCGCCAAGCACTGACAACTAAGAATGCAACATAAATAGGCGACTGGGTCGCATTATGTAGACAGCAGCCTATACAGCGTCGTCGCTGAATATATGCGTTAAAACCAGCTGCAACATTGAGACAACCGTCTACTACGAGTAACCGTAAGGGACACAATACTTTGTATAGTTTGTGTGAAACGTTCACTCGCGTTAATCATGATTACCATTGAATGTGTGTCTTCCCGGGTTGAAAAGAAACTACATGATTGTAAAATACGACGTATTTACTGACATCATACCTATGCAAGTGATCTATTATAAACTGTTTCTTTGCATCACCACGACGCAATCCTGACACGATTCGTAAAGTACGGCGTGTGTAAGTTGTAACAAATGTTTGGTTAGCCATTCAAATGCCAGACTCACTCGCTATTTACGTAGTAGTAAGGACCTAGAAACTATGTACATTGGTTGCCTGCAGCTGATTGGCTCAAGAGAATAAGTGAATTAACTGATGTTGTTTGTCATGTATTCCAGATATATCCTACTAATGACAAGCGTGTGCATCATTTCCTGCTGTTAAGTCAAATACGGGTTAGAATGACTATTGGCTGTTCATCTGTACCAAACTGAATATTGAATAATCTCGTATTTTGATATGTGTGTACCAGTGGGAGATGTTTATCACTGACACTTTATATACTGAACATGTATCATGTATCTCGGGCGTATCTGATATCTATCATGAGCATGCCCAAGTTGCTGTAAATATAGACATTGTGTGTCTCGAATGCACATCATATAAGTGTGAGTTTGGCTTACATTTTTTTTCAGTTTCTTCAATATAAAAATAGAATATGTATTGTGTAACAGAGAACATTGCAGTTAATGTTGTATTTCAACTACAGGACTCTTTTAAAATGGACTGACTGTTGCTAAATGTGGCCAACTTACTCTCAATATACAGACATGAATTTAAGTTCCTCATTGCATATTTGACATGGATCCAGTGTTACTACAATGCATTTATAGCTTTTCGAAGTCTGATACGCTCATAATGAAAGGAAAGTCGGGACATTTACAGTTGTCTATTCATCCAACTACCTATGCACCCTAGTCTACCACTGAGCCACCCGGGGTCAGCTGGTATTGTCAGACACCACCTATGCAGGTAGGCTGCAAGCAATGAAATGAGTCTACGTGTGTTTCTGGAGTTAATTCCACTGCTTGTTCTGCTGGATACTGCTCACATACGGCCTTGTGGTAGGTGCAGGTCCGTGCTACATACTGCTGCTTACACGTAATGTCTTGCTATACAACAAACGTACCCTAAACACTATGCACATGTTGACCTTCTGGCTGGGTTGACAGTTGAGAGGCAAAGCTTGTCCGAGGGATTATCTGGTTGAACAGACGCTTTTATTTCCAGCCAGAATATAACATTAGCCGACTTGGATGGTAACGCTACATTTCTAGTTATAATCGTTGGGCTTTGAAACATAAATAATAGCATTCAATATGAAAACTGCCGACCCTGCCGAAAAGCGGGACTTGGTGTTTGGAGTCACCTCCCTTTCGTTAGATTAGATTCGCAGATCGGCACAATTCCTGTTGAACAGATGTTGACGAACGTATTTCAAGTGATATTCAGATCGGTATTATATCTGAAAAAAATTGATTATCTAGTACCAAAGGAAAACAAGACGCATGAAGGCACGTTGGCATATTCTTTGATGACAAACTTCTAACCCAAGAACGAACTTTGATTCCTGAAATGAGGATATGTTGCAGCTTAACAAGGTAGCATCTGTACCAGACTTTAGAAAGAAAGAAAAATAAAATCGTGGATTTGGATTGTTACACAAAAGGGCTTGGTCGGAAATCGGTCCTGTAAAAGTGCGATATAATATAATAATTATAATAATAAATGGATATTTCTTGTCAATCATAGTCAATCCAGAGCATGCTCAAAGCACTACATACAAAAGAGTCACAATAGTTTATGAGGAAAATATGACAGTTCGTCAAAATGACCATCAGAATAGTTGGCAGTTATTCGTTGTAGAATGTTTTGAAAAGGAAGGTTTTGAGTCCCGATTTGAATGAGTCTGAGGGTGAAGCATCTTTTATGGGAGAAGTAAGACTGTTCCACAATGTTGGTACTGCAAATATGAATGATCCATGGCAAAAGATATAAATGATCGCTCGAAATCTAAATTCCCCCCCTTTTCAAAACCATTTTATTCGTGTGTGCTATTTAAATGACAACGCACAAATACTCCCCATATCACACTAACGTGCAACTGAAAGACTGTTCAAAGCATAACACGCTCACTAGCAACATTTGAAACAAACAACCAGCACGTCATACTGTTTCAGAGTCAGCTTCAGTTCTTGCCACCAACAGACGTGTTCCTGTCGAAGGTGTCAGTTTCAGCATCACCTGTACACTAGATGCAGCTATCAGTGGATCTGCTCTCTTCTACAAGGGTCTTACTTCTAACCAGGAGGCTGCTTATCATCAGGCAGGTGTGGGACATCTGTGTCAGGATACAATGTGAGTCTGGACAGTACATCCAGGATCCTGACTCTAGACATCGCGTCAGCAAATTCCACCAGAGACAGCGGGACATGGACATGTACTGATGGTGCTACATCATCTAACAGCATAACACTGTCACAGTTTGCAGGTCAGTTGTATCTGTGTCAATCATATATCTACAACTGGAAAACGTTGACTGTGAATAATGTTTGAGTGAGTGAGTGAGTTTAGTTTTACGCCGCACTCAGCAATATTCCAGCTATATGGCGGCGGTCTGTAAATAATGGAGTGTGGACCAGACAATCCAGTGATCAACAGCATGAGCATCGATCTCCACAACTGGGAACCGATGACATGTGTCAACCAAGTCAGCGAGCCTGACCACCCGATCCCGTTAGTCGCCTCTTACGACAAGCATGGGTTACTGAAGATCAATATTCTAACCCGGACCTTCACGGGTTGAATAATGTCGGAACTAATATTTGCAGAAGATAGTCCCTAGAGCAACCTACAGTTGCTTGTTTCACCTTCAGATCGCCAAGTCGGAATATTCCGGCGCTTTCAGTGATGATTTTGTATTGTAAAATGCTTTAGCGGCTTTTACTTGAGGGAGCCTAAGGTTCGTGTCAAATTGACAAAAGAAACATAATAAGCATATATATTAGAAGAAAGTTGTTAAATATGTATAAAAGTTGGTAATTATGTATAAATATAACTCTTTCCACAATCATAAACATTTCCCTGTATGATCCAGACAATATCTCAAACAAGTGTTTATAGTATATGTTCAATATGATGCTCTATTACAACAGCTGCAAACCTATGTGGAAAACATATAATAAATACAAACTGAATGACCAATATGTTTATGCTAGTTCCTAGTGCAACTGGTTATTTTCTGCATAAGACTTCAAGTAAATAATGTGATATCGAACAGGTATATTTGTAATTGCAAACGTTTCTTGTTTATTCAAATCACGTAACTCGACAGTTTGGTATACCCCACAGCTGTTAGTAATGTACAACGTTTAAGAACTGACAATATTTCATCTGATGAAGGAGTAAGAATATACTCTGAAACTTCGTGCTCATCAAAGTAAAGAAGCTGACATCCATAACATTCTTGTCTTTATGTGTACCACTTCTAAATGCCGTTCAAATACTCTATATGGCAATATTTCCTTTTTGATTAATAATTTATTAACGTTTCATGTCCACATACCTGGGAACGCCACACATCGTGATATAACTGGTCAAATATAGGACGTCAGTGCAAAAGAATACCATGACTGGACAATTTCCGTTTGGTGTAAAGGGAAAAATAGTTATGAAAATAAGAAATGATTGAGATCAGTGATGACTGAGACATCTCAGCTCACCCCGCTCAGATTGCAAAATCTCGCATGTATTTGTCATGACATAGTCTAGAATAATTATTTTTAAATATATAGGTTTCAGTTATTAATGGATTACATCAAGTACAAATATTCTGGTCAGATGAAACCAGAGCTGTACTTGCATTACCAGGTACAGAATCACCACTGAACGATGAGCTGCAATTATCAAGGGCGGCCATACAGTGAGATCCACAGTTCATATCTTAGCTGACTGGCCCCTACGAACTCCCAAGGCGTTTATAGATTTACACAAGACGTATAATTTTATCATTCCTTATTACCAGCTGTACTGGACTGGGGCTCTGTGACCTTCTCTCCACTACTGACCTCTCTTCCGTCGTCCGTGACACCACAAAACACCATCTCCGTCACTGTGACCACGCCGTGTGCTGCCCTGCCGCCGTCATCACATGGAGATACCAACAGGTAGGAACCGTATGTTCATCCTCATGTATTAGATCATCGTGTGTATGTATCTGTCCGCGAAATTTCGGTTGTAGTCCCACTGCAGGTCTATAGTAGATGCCTCTTGTTTTATTTGGAAACACAAACCCGTGGTTTTATATGTATAAGTTGAGATATCTACTGCGCAGTGGTTCTGTATCAAATTTCAAAAGTGGGTTTATCACTATTCCAATTTTACATGATGACAAATGATTCACGGGTAGTTATTTATCATAACAGATACGATATTATGTATTTCACTGACATGATATCATGTCATCAATAAACGTATTGCATTGTTTGAGTTGGCATCATGAATATCGTCATTGACATCAATATATATGCTGAAGATCTGTTTATCTTTCCGTTGGGGAAAAAATCATAAACTGGCAAATCTCCAAACCTGAAAGAAGTATCAAAATCTTTTACGCGTATCTTAGTGAAGATTACTGAAGACTGTAACCTTTGCACATATCCTGCTGAGAACCAAGAGGTCACCTGACGAAGGGGCAAGGAATAGCCCTGAAACGTTGTGACATACAATCAAGAAGAAGTTTTGTTTGAACACCAACTTTTAGATGCCTCTCAAGAACCTCAAGATAACTAGCGTTTTGTGATACGAACAGCGAGCACTCAACCTCTAAACACCGCAAGCCTTTGAATCAAATGTAATTTACATATTTCATGTATATTCTATTTACACTATACATTGTAGTTCCCAACATCAAACGTGTGTGTTTCATAAATGTAGGAATTGTTATGCTGTGCGTTTATATGGTAATCATGCAAAACGCAAAAGGTGTCTTGTATGTGTTATACTGGACACAACGTCCTCTGGAAGTTTTTCATTTATTTGTTTTCATCAAAATGTCTCATTTTCCGGTTACTGTCGATCAGTCGTTATTCCTTTATTCATATGGAGTACAATGCATTATTTTATTATACGTTTACCGTTTATACCACAATCTGATCATAACACCATATTATTTGAAATGGTATTGAATCATTTTCTGTGATTTTTGCATTTAAGATTTTCAAATTGTTGGGGTTATCTAAAACATTGCTTGAAGCGTTTGACTGCAAAATGCACCTGAAGTATTTGAGTTCCTTAAAAAACGAGATTATAAACTGTTCTGAGGACATGAATTGTAACCGAAAGTGACACTTGAATCCAACTACTGATTATCGTGTGTGCACGTGGAGTAATCCGAAGAAAACTGCTTATTTTGTTCATTTTGAGGTAAACAAGAAACAACTGTGCATTTTAGGATGAAACAATTTTAGCCGTACACAGGACTGTAAGTATCGTAATTCCTTTCATTATAACAATAATTCTTATGACAGTGTATCTTTTAATGTTATTTAAAAGTTTAACATAAAGAAGTTCACTATCCATAAAACTTGGTTATCCTTCATCTCTACAACTTCTAAAAGGCCTCTCAAACAAGTCTTTGATGGGTAATTTTATAATACAGCGAGGTCCCACAAGCTGTAAATATTACGATAGGTCCGGACAACCTTCAGTCCATCAGTCTGTGTTTTGATTACAGGGTGTGAGTGGCGTCCCTCCCAGCAGTACATCTTCCACCCAGGGATCATGTCCATCAGGTCAGGTCCAGACAACCAACACCCTGTCTCTACCAGGGAACACAGTCAGTCTATCTAACTACTGTTTTGTGTTTACAGGGTGTGAGTGGCGTCCCTCCCAGCAGTACATCTTCCACCCAGGGATCATGTCCATCAGGTAAGGTCCAGACAACCAACACCCTGTCTCTACCAGGGAACACAGTCAGTCTATCTAACTACTGTTTTGTGTTTACAGGGTGTGAGTAGCGTCCCTACCCAGCAGTACATCTTCAACCCAGGAATCATGTCCATCCGGTCAGGTCCAGACAACCAACACCCTGTCTCTACCAGGGAACACAGTCAGTCTATCTAACTACTGTTTTGTGTTTACAGGGTGTGAGTGGTGTCCCTCCCAGCAATACTACTTCCACCCAGGGATCATGTCCATCAGGTCAGGTCCAGACAACCAACACTCTGTTTTTACCAGGGGACACAGTCAGTCTATCTAACTACTGTTTTGTGTTTACAGGGTGTGAGTGGTGTCCCCACAGTAGTACATCTTCCACCCAGGGATCATGTCCATCAGGTCAGGTCCAGACAACCAACACCCTGTTTCTACCAGAGGAACACAGTCTGTCTATCTAACTACTGTTTTGTGTTTACAGGGTGTGAGTGGCGTCCCTACCAGCAGTACATCTTCCATCCAGGGATCATGTCCATCAGCTAAGGTCCAGACAACCAACACCCTGTCTCTACCAGGGAACACAGTCAGTCTATATAACTACTGTTTTGTGTTTACAGGTGTGAGTGGCGTCCCTCCCAGCAGTACATCTTCCACCCAGGGATCATGTCCATCAGGTCAGGTCCAGACAACCAACACCCTGTCTCTACCAGGGGACACAGTCAGTCTATCTAACTACTGTTTTGTGTTTACAGGGTGTGAGTGGTGTCCCTCCCAGCAGTACATCTTCCACCCAGGGATCATGTCCATCAGGTCAGGTCCAGACAACCAACACCCTGTCTCTACCAGGGAACACAGTCAGTCTATCTAACTACTGTTTTGTGTTTACAGGGTGTGAGTGGCGTCCCTCCCAGCAGTACATCTTCCACCCAGGGATCATGTCCATCAGGTCAGGTCCAGACAACCAACACCCTGTCTCTACCAGGGAACACAGTCAGTCTATCTAACTACTGTTTTGTGTTTACAGGGTGTGAGTGGTGTCCCACCCAGCAGTATATCTTTCACCCAGGGATCATGTCCATCAGGTCAGGTCCAGACAACCAACACTCTGTCTCTACCAGGGAACACAGTCAGTCTATCTAACTACTGTTTTGTGTTTACAGGGTGAGAGTGGCGTTCTCCCAGCAGTACATCTTCCACCCAGGGATCATGTCCATCAGGTCAGGTCCAGACAACCAACACTCTGTCTCTACCAGGGAACACAGTCAGTCTATCTAACTACTGTTTTGTGTTTACAGGGTGTGAGTGGTGTCCCACCCAGCAGTACATCTTCCACCCAGGGATCATGTCCATCAGGTCAGGTCCAGACAACCAACACCCTGTCTCTACCAGGGAACACAGTCAGTCTATCTAACTACTGTATTGTGTTTACAGGGTGTGAGTGGCGTCCCTTCCAGCAGTACATCTTCCACCCAGGGTCCATGTCCATCAGGTCAGGTCCAGACAACCAACACTCTGTCTCTACCAGGGAACACAGTCTGTATATCTAACTACTGTTTTGTGTTTACAGGGTGTGAGTGGTGTCCCTCCCAGCAGTACATCTTCCACCCAGGGATCATGTCCATCAGGTCAGGTCCAGACAACCAACACCCTGTTTCTACCAGAGAACACAGACTGTCTATCTAACTACTGTTTTGTGTTTACAGGGTTGAGTGATGTCCCTCCCAGCAATACATCTTTCACCCAGGGTCCATGTCAATCAGGTCAGGTCCAGACAACAAACACCCTGTCTCTACCCAGGAACACAGTCTGTCTATCTAACTACTGTTTTGTGTTTACAGGGTTTGAGTGGCGTCCCTCCCAGCAATACTACTTCCACCCAGGGATCATGTCCATCAGGTCAGGTCCAGACAACCAACACTCTGTCTCTACCAGGGGAACACAGTCAGTCTCTACAACAGGCAGTTGTCTCTCACTGTCAGTGTGGAACATGACTCCTTTGATCCTCCCACGTATACCAAGTCTGTCACTTCAAACACCATACAGTTCCCTGGTGAGTACATATGAACTCCCAGTCTTCCTGTTGTTAGCTCATGATCAGTATCCTTGTTCAACAAGAGTGAGTGAGTGAGTGAGCGAGCGAGTGAGTGCGTGAGCATGGTGTTACTCAGCTTTTAGAAATATTCCAGCAATATCATGGCGAGGGCACCAACAATGGGTTTTACACATTGTACCCGTGTGAGAATCAAACTCGAGTCGTTGGCCTAGCGAGTCAACACTTTAACCACTAGGCTACCCCATCGCCCATGTTGAAGCAAGTAGGGTAAGTATCACATCAGCAGTAAGATAGATAGATAGATAGATATTCTTTATTTCAAACACAGCAAGAATGTTCTAAGCCGACCTGTTTAAATATGATGTATGAATTATTTTTCATATGTCATCCATATTGTTTTGGTACTGAAACGTACACTTGGGGGAGTACAAAGCATTCATTTCACAGAGAGTTAGGTTGGTGATAACTACAGCGTTGTTTTGTTTTGAAAATATATTATGTTCGTTAGCCTTTAAAGGCCGGTTTGTGTTGTAGACATGTGTGTACTTTCAGTTTTCGATCACCATTTAAGGAGGTAAAACGTCAATTTGTATTGCATCTGTTGATATAATCAGAGACAATATTGCATGAATACTAATGAGCAAAAGTTGTCACGTGGCACTCAATGCTAACAAACACATGATCAATTGTCAGATCACTATGTATGTACATGTATGTATCTGACAAAACTGAAACATGAAAGAGTCATGAATTGCCACAAAAAGACCAACCCTCAGAGGCTGGTATGTATGTGGCTCTGAAGTCACTCCTAGTAAAGAGTCAGTTGGTTCAATCCTCAGTAAGAACGTTGCCAACTTCCCGTAGAGTTGCTGCAAGGCGGCGTCACTGGGGACGTCTTGCAGCTCGTTCCGCGCGTCTTTGATAGGGTTGATGGCTGGTGACCTGACTGGCCTCCCCATGCGCATAATGGACTCGTGCTCAACGTACATATTAACGACCTTAGCATGATGAGGTCTTGTGTTATCGTCCATGTGAATGCTTGCCTCACGTAACCTGACAACAACCAGTCTCACTGAAACGATTACACACTGTGTAAGTGGAAACGTTCCACAGACCATTTCTCAGTATAAGTAGTATAAGGGCCTTTATAGGGTCAAAATCTATTTTTAGAATAGGCCCCTGGTAACAGGTTATATTTAGACTATGAGTCATGTCAACACCTGCTGTTTCTATTTTTAGAAGAGTCTATATTTAGACCATGACTCATATCAACATCTGGTGTTTCTATTTTTAGACTCGGGTGGGTAATATAAAGTCCCCCCATGAACAGTCCTCCATATCATTCTGACTTCAGTCGACAGAGACAACGTACGGATCTTATGCTCTTGACTCTACTGGTTCTGATAGCTGTTTACCTCGAAGATGGAAACCGTTCACCGCGAGATGCTTAGGAAGAACCGCTCCGATCTCGTGACAAGTATACAACGTGTACAAGATGTGGTCGACAAACTGATGCAGTTTGGTGTGCTTACTTGTTTCATGAAAGCTGAGATTATTGAGAAACCACGGACGTCTTTTGATCGGGTCAGAGAATTGTTAGATATGCTTCCTAGACGGGGCCCTCATGCTTACACCCTATTCTGCAAAGCACTGCAGGAATGTGGAGAGATACAAGCGATGACATTGCTGGGGGTAGAGACTGACAATCAGATGACAGAACTACAGGATCCCAGATGTCATTTACATCTGGGGGACAACGTCTATGTGACAGCCAAGACATGGGATGGTGTATTGAACATTCATGTGAGGAAATACGAGGTATACCCGGGTGGCACGGCCTATCCAACCAAGCGAGGCATTGTGTTGAGTTTGAAACACTGGATGGAACTCCCAGGAGCTATTCGATTCATTGCAGAGGCTGTCAACGAAGGGAAACCTAGCCCCCAGTGGCATTTGGGAGCTAATGTGTTTGTTGCGATGGATAGTACGGGTATAGAGATTCGACAGTCTTGTTGGGATAACTCTATGCAATCTATGGTTCCTCATGCCAAGGGTATCCTGCTGTCCCTGGACCAGTGGAAGAAACTAGGATACTGTGTGGAAGTGATGCCTGATTTTGTGCCCGAACTGAAGGGCATGGTCCCCTGTATGGCACAAGAGGATCATCAGAATCAGATGGGGTACCTCCAGTGTTCCTTCTGCAACCCCAATGGACATGGCATGTGGAGTAATTGACTCTGTTTCTATGGATGGAAGTCACCCTTCAGCAACTTTCATCCAGCTGTGTTTACCTTGGATGGTATTACATTTAATTGTGTTGAGCAGTGTTACATGTACTCTAAAGCAATGTACTTTGGAGATTTGGACAGTGCAAAGTGTATACTACAAGAGACTTCACCGGCAAAGCAAAAACGTCTTGGGAGATGTGTGAAAGACTTTACTCAGAAAGTGTGGGACACTGTCAGTCTTGATGTTATGACAAAGGCTGTAATGGCTAAATTCTCCCAGAACAGTGACTTGAAACACTTATTGATTCAATCCTATCCTAAGCCGTTAGCTGAATCTAGCCCCTTTGATAAAAGATGGGGCATAGGAATTGATGCATCTCATCCGGATATTGACAAACCCTGGAAATGGCCAGGGGAAAACTTGTTAGGAAAAACACTAATGTATACCCGTGAAAAGTTGTTGTTGTAAATATTGTCTTTTGTGTGAATAAAATATTGTATTGTATGTTTGTCTTGGGTTTTGCTTAAATAACATGATGTATGTGAGTTATGTTTAGTTGTGTTTGAGATGGCACCTTGGGAAGACTACTTGAATAGGATCTATTATGATCCAGAACATCCTGGTAGTTATGCTGGACCCCAGAAGTTATACGAAGCTGTCAAAGCTGAGGGTCAGTTTAAAATTGGTCTACATCGAATCAAGAAATGGCTGAAAGGTCAGGAGAACTATACCATGACTCATCAAGTTAGGAGAAAGTTTCCACGAAATAAGTATGTGGTGGAAGGTTTAGACAGTCACTGGCAGTCTGATCTCATGGATATGGTATCACTGGCAAAGTACAATGATGGGGTCAAATACCTCTTAGTCATCATAGATCTGTTTTCACGTTACTTGTGGGTAATTCCACTCATGTCTACAAAAGGTCAAGACGTAGTGAAAGCATTAGCCTCCTTATGGAAAACCGAAACACGGAAACCGAAACTATTTCAGTCAGACATGGGCACAGAATTTAAAAATCGATGGGTAAAAGCCTTTTTGAAAAAGCATAATGTAACCCAGATGTTTACACTGAATGAAACCAAGGCCCCTTATGCTGAGAGAGTGATTAAAACTATTAAAATGAGGCTGTATCGTTACATGTTGAAACACTTTAAGTACAGATATGTGGATATTTTACCAGATGTAGTCAAGAGTTACAACCATACCAAACACAGAATGTTAGGACAGTCGCCTGTGAGTGTAACTCATAAAAATGAAGATGAAGTAAGACTTTCTCAGTATTTGATTCAACCCAAAATATTTAAACTCAGTAAAAAAGAAGTTCACCTTCAAGGTGGGTGACAAAGTCAGAGTGAGTCATCTGAAGAGAACTTTTGACAGAGAATACCAGGAGAAATGGTCCGGTGAAATCTTTACAGTCATCAAAAAGTATTGGTCACAAGACAATGACATGTACAAGCTGAAAGATTGGGGTGGTGATCCTATTGAAGGTGCCTTTTATTCATCAGAGCTACAAGCAGTGATAGAAAACCCAGATCAGGAGTATAGAATTCAAGATATAGTCAAAAAGAGGACCAGAAATAAACGGAAAGAAGTCTTAGTGAAATGGCTTCATTGGTCGAAAAAATACAATTCTTGGATCCCAGAAGCAGAAGTGAAACAGTATAAAAGCACAATGTAAACTCTTTTCAAAGTCATTTATGATGGAAGAGACAGTAGAGACACATCCTCTCTCACATAGCAGGTCTGGTGAAAGTTGGACTTTGCTAGGTCGAAAAGTGGCCAAAACAGAAACAGTGTTTTTTCTCTCAAATCATCATTATTTACATCGTGGTGATTACGTGTATTGTCAATTTGTCCTTGGGCAGAGGAAACTCCAATTTGTGGACAGCTCTCCTCAGTTCCAGTCTAGGATACCTGTTACCAAATCCCAAGATTAAATCAAAACATGGATAAATACATTACGATCAGAAGTACAGATAGTGAACACCTCTATCCCAACAACAAACCTTATAACTTCAGAGTGAGTTTGAATGAACCATTACATCTTGACCAAAGGTGGAGGATAGGACTGACAGAAATATCTATATTGTCCTTGGACATAGATAAAACAAAATCGGAACGTCGTGACTTATATGTCTATTCCTCATTGTGTGATTCATCACATGTAGGGGAAACAAAACAACCTTTACTAAGACATTTATGTCTCATAGGAAACCGAAAAGAACATTCGTTTTCATTTTCTCAGTGTCAGTATGTCCCTATGAATCTCAGAGATTTTCAGACTGTGGATGTCTATATAACAGACCATGGGGGCAATCCAGCTTCATTTATCCGTGGACCAGTGACAGTGACGCTTCACCTCAGGCCGCTCCCATTTTGGTTTTCATCATGAATAATCCACGATACAAACTCTTCGTACCCGATGCCGAAAAATGGACACGATTTTACATGCTCAGGGCTGAAGGGAAAGGAGACCCTTATCATTCTATAACACGTGGAGGAGAAAAATCTGCCATGTTGTCTGTCGATCGATATTTGGAACTGTATGATCCAGAGTGGAAGAAAGACAAACAAAAAACCAGAAACCACAGAGCAACCTAAGATTAATTTCGTTACCCCTACTCAACAAGTGGTTGAACAGGCCAAGGCTCTTATTCAGATGCAGAAGAAACCTATAAAAAGGGGAACTAAAGCTGGAAAAAAACAGTTCTTCCCAGAAGCGCAAGCTGTGCACATCTAAAAGAAGTGGCTCTGGAGATAACTTGGACATACCCGCCAAAAAGAAGAAATAATGGCTTCATACACAGAAAGTATGTCCGTTGAAGCTAGCACTGATGAATTTGATCTCTTCACTGTACCTCCTACCTATGCAGCGGTAGATAAACAGTATTACATGACCTACAGACCAACGTCTCAAATTACAACCGATTCCAGCCCCATTGAATTTAACATCTCAGGGCAAGGGGTAGATTACATTGACTTGAGGAGAACTCACTTACATGTGCAAGCCAAGATACTCAAAACAGATGGAACAGACATTACAACAGATGAAAAAACAGCACCAGTCAATTTATGGCTTCAAAGTCTGTTCTCTCAAGTGGATTTGTCTCTCAATGGAAAACTCATTACGAGTTCGACCAATCTATATCCTTACAAGAGTTATATCAAGGTTCTTCTCAACGAAACCACATCAGTGAAACAATCTCTACTACAGTCTCAACTCTATTACAAAGACAGTGCGGATCATTTGGACGAACCTAATCCTAATTCAAGCAACCTAGGTTTATTTGGAAGATATGAATGCATTCGTTTTGGAACCGTGGATATGTGTGGACCTCTCTATGAAGATTTGATGGATTCAAAACGCTACTTGATTAATGGCGTGGATTTACAAATACGAATGTTCCGCACCCTGCTGCGTTTAATCTCATGTCTGGAGAAGACTCACCCAGTTACAAGGTGAAAATAGAAGATATCTATCTGCGAATGTGTAAGATTCGACCCAGCTCAGCCATCACCACCAGTCATGCCAAAATTCTCACCCATCACACTGCAAAGTATCCTTTCACCAAAAGTGACATAAAAACTGTATCTTTACCCAAAGGACAGCTGAACTACACAGTGGATAATTTGTTCCAAAACAAGGTCCCCAATAAAATTGTAGTAGCGTTGGTATCTGCAGAAGCCGCCAATGGAAGTTACACCAAATCTCCTTTTAATTTTCAAATGTATAATCTCAGTTCTATTGTTCTTTATGTGGATGGAGAATCACTGCCAGGGGAACCCCTGCGAGTAAATGATCAACAGTACATTGCAGCTTATAATACTTTGTTTGAAGGAAGAGCATCTAGAGGGTTGGATATCAACAGGGACGACTTTAAGGGCGGATATGCTCTCTACCAGTTTTGTCTAGAACCTTACCATTTGAAAGACGACTACTTGGATCTGATAAAAAGAGGAAGCGTAAGGCTACACGTTCAGTTTAGTACAGCATTACCTGAGACAACAAATCTGATTCTCTATTCTGAGGATAATCTCATGCTGACAGTGGATAACGCAAGAAATATATTGTACTCTACACCATGAATTCACTCCAACTGATGTGTGCCCTTGATGCGGATGGAATCACAAAACAGTTTAATGTTAAAATAGGTGCAGCAGACCAACTTCCAAAGAAAATCATCTCCTACCCTCGAGGTTTTATCGTCAATACCCACGATTCAACACAACGTGGTCAGCATTGGATCGCTATTTGGTTACATTCACCAAATTATGGAGAATTCTTTGACAGCTTTGGAGAAAGACCCAGTTACTATCGAAGAGAATTTCAAGACTTTTTAATTAAAAATGGATCATGTTATGAATACAATACCAAAGTACTTCAAAGCAGTGACAGCTCTACTTGTGGACTGTATTGTGCTTACTACATTATGATGAAATGTAGAGGATATGTGTTGTATGACATTCAAAGTAGTTTCACTTCAAATACAATGGTCAATGATGCCATGATGTATGACTATGCTTCTAAGTATTTTAATGCATGTATGTAAAACTGTCCATACTATCTAGATTTAGTGATGGTTAACTATGTTTCATGTTCATAGTGATGAGATAATGTACTTGGAAATAAACATAGAAAAAAACCTAAATTTAGCTAGCCCACAGAAGTCCCCAATCGGAGAAGGACGGTTGGGAGGTATGGCACTGTGTTCTGTTATAATTATAGATGTCTACAGACAAACAACAAGATATACATGTTTTTCGATGTTTAATGACCCCGTTTCACAGGAGTAGAACTACAGGTTAGGGGTCAACCCACAGTCTACTTTACAATCACATAAAAATTACAGTGTAATCCATTTGAAAGGCTTCTTTTTCCTCTGTTGAGTATGCGCTGGTATTCCCGGAGGTTTAGGCCTCAGTGTCATTTCAGGTGTTTTGGAATTCATTTCCACTTCCAGACGTTGTCTGTTGCCTACAAGTCCTTGTGGCACGTGTATGTCTTTTAAGGCCTGATAGAATTCAGTCATTCCCTTGGGTTGAAACCGTTTATACAGATACTGTGAGTCCTTGAGTAAGTCTGCAATATGACTCCCCTGAATGACTTGACCCTGGTAGATGAGTACACCTTTCCGATTCCATGACAGTCTTTGGTCGGGATCATTTTGTATGTGTCTCAATAAAGCAGCACCTCTCTGTCTGTAAGGTTTGGGGAGCACACTCAGAATCAAACTGGTATCCATGGGTTCTGACTCATCATCAATGGTGGTATGATGAGTCACATCTGATGACGTATCCATTGCACCACCACCACTCAGTGGATTCACACGATTTTTCAAGAGTCGTTTATATTTATCCATAGGAATGAGCACCTGTTTTTGGATATGCTCCATTACAAAGTCTTCAATAAAGGTCCAACAACCTTCAACACTAAACTAATGACAGCCACACTTTTGGGTAGTAATTGCTGTTTCTTTGTCTTAGATATGGTTTTATCACCGAGAAACCGAAGAACTTTTCTGTGTTTTCTCAGTGCAGTCAAATGTTTCTTTGACAGAGGTACATCTGAGTGTAACAGATTATAAATAATCTCTACCAAGGCTTTTAACTGGTCATCAGTCACACTTTGCAACAGCACCTTCTTTTGAACAGGGATGTATTCTCCTGCAAAAACCGTAAGAAATATCCGTTCTGTCTGAGTGTCTTAGACATAATGACGTTCCATTCAATGTTCAACACAATTTATAAGCACAACTCTCTGACTCATGGATGACTCCCCTCATTGACCATGACAAACAAAGTCACTGCTATTTATAGTCTCTTCCAACTGAGTCATATGTGTAGTGACTGTCATTCACAATGTAGTCCATGGGTAGAGGACTACCTACCAATATGCTTCTATCCTTCCATGTTAGAGTTAGTATGTATCCCGCAGTTATTAACAACACAAGTATACACCATAGAGAGATAATGGTACGTTTCAATACAGGGGGGAGTTCCACGTTGGTTGTTGTGGGAATATTCAGAGACACATGACAGTCGTCAGCTTGAGACTCCATGTCTACAAATGATAAAGTCTGTCTTAATGACGACTATTTATACTCTTGGTACATACACAACGGGATCTTCCCCTGGGAAAATGCTGGTTCTGAGTCGTAGTTTGTCTTCTGTACGAGGAGACATGTCCAACACCAAATATCCATAAGGCTGTTTCATAGCATCAGTATATGCCTCCACTAATACACCACCCCGGCCAGGAAATAATTGTCTTCCAAGGGTCATTATCTGCGAGGTATCACGCACATTCTTGAACAAGACCAGGTACCACGTGTTCAGGGCTATGGTTCGTGCTGACTTGCCTTGCCCATACAAGTTCTGAGTTATAAATATAACACTCAGAAGTCGATGATGACAGCCTTGTGTAAATAACAACTCCATGTCTTTAGAACTTAACACATGATGTAAAAGATCATCCAGGATGATGAGCCCATGTTGTCCATCAGAGGAAAACTGTTCAATGTCTGCTTCGGTGGGTAATCCCTGTTGGAACACAAGGTTTGGCACGGTTCTTTCCATGTCGTCAAACAGAGATTGATAAACACCATAACAGTACAATATTTTCTGGGGTGGGTCCTTCACATACATGCCATTCACATGTTGCAACAGTCTATACACCCACTGCGTCTTTCCTGCTCCTGTGGGTCCAGACACACAAATACTGGAGCAGGGTTCAAAAGGTGTTAAACTCTGTGTTTCCCACCAAGGTTTAGTCGGATCAATCACAGCTTTAGGACTCCAAGTAATGGCTGACTTGGGTGTAGTGGGTTGAACTTCAGTCATGTCCTCCCTCTTCTTGAGCCAAGGTTTCTTCCCATCAGAATCTATCTTGTGTACTTGTGATAAATGATTGGATAGTTTTGAAAGTTGTTTTGCAGTACAGCCAGGCACAGGACAATCTTTCTTGACACGACCCATGTTGTGATTGCTCAATGGTTCCAGTTCAACTGATAAAACAACTTAGAGGGACACGTATATAGCTTGGGAGGACACTTCAGGGACACATGAGGGACACAGAGGGACACTTGAGGGACACTTGAGGGACACTTGAGGGACACATGTGGGACACAGAGGGACACTTGAGGGACACAGAGGGACACTTGAGGGACACAGAGGGACACTTCAGGGACACAGAGGGACACTTGAGGGACACTTGAGGGACACGTATATAGCTTGGGAGGACACTTCAGGGACACTTGAGGGACACAGAGGGACACTTCAGGGACACAGAGGGACACTTGAGGGACACTTGAGGGACACAGAGGGACACTTCAGGGACACATGAGGGACACTTGAGGGACACATGAGGGACACTTCAGGGACACAGAGGGACACTTCAGGGACACAGAGGGACACTTCAGGGACACAGAGGGACCCATACAGCTTGAAGATTAGCTCAGAAGACCCAGTGAAGTAATGGATTGAGGGGTTGATTTGTTAAAACCACAACCCCTACAAACCATTACTATTCAATTACAATTCACGGGTCCTCCGGCCCGGTCTCTGATGATATGACATTGGTTGGCTGGTTGGCTGGTTGGCTGGTTGACTGATGGCTGGATGATTGGTTGGATGATTGGTTTTTTGTTTGATGTTGGGAAGTATGGGTTAGTTGATGATGGGAGGAATAGGCTAATATCCATAAGGCAAAGTGTCCAAGTTGGGCTGAATGACCCGTTTGGTATAAACCATCTGGTACTTTTTCTTTTCTTCTCTATTGTAGATTTTCCGTTTCCTTTTCTCTCGTGAGATCTTGGAAGGATTGGTTACTATAATGGTTTTGTCTCTCTGGGGTGAAAGTACAATGTCCCGAATGGCTTCAAAATTGATGAGTTGGGTGTTCTTGAAATTCAAAGAAAACCCCGGACTTTACACACTTGTTTCCCCTTTTTAGTTTCATAACTATAATTCTTGGGCCCTGCAGACACAAACTCCTCAATGTAGTCATTGTTGTCCAGTTCATTGGTAAGATCACCAAGATAATCTCCGAGTGGTGGCTTGTAATCATTGGGTTTGGCTACATAGATCACAGAATCAGTGTCATAATACAACACTTGTTGATCCAACTTTTCTAGGACACTGTATAACTTCAGTCTTGCCCAAGCAGTGGTGAATGTGGCCAAGAAGATGTTGGTCTTGTTATCTTCCGGGACAAAGTTAGATTTATGATTATATTCCAACTGTAAAATCCGATCTGTCAGTATGTGAAAATCTGTCACTTCCTTGGTAGGATCTGTCAACATCTGGAAGAACTTTTCTGCTTCTGTGTCATGGATAAATTCTGATTGTTTCATGTTCAAACGCTGTCCAAATTTTCCCCAGAAACTGTTCAAGCATAATTTAGCCAGGGAACGTAGTCCTGGGTTTTTTTCTATGTGATCCTTGTCCAGTTGTATACCTTCCTTCTCTCTGTAGTCCGCTATGTATTTCTCCTTGTCATCTTCCGTTTCACACCATGCTGGCCATCCACTGGCTTGCTGTTTTAACTTCAAGAAGGTGTTGATGTAATCCGTAAACAATCCACACTGTCCTGTCTCAGGGTTGTACTGAGTTGTTTCTGACCAGTGGTAAATCTCATACACCTTGATCACTCTATATCCTTTCTCAATGGCTTTCACTATTTCAGGTGTACACCAAGTTCCTAGGATGGCTCTCTGCTCATCTGAATGTTCACAAAGGGTCTGTTGCTCCTCGTCAGCACAGGTACAACATAAAGGAAACTTTAGCTTGCCTTCAGATCGATAGGGGAGTACTGGATGATAGAGTTTTCTAGGTGGTAATATCTTCACCTTGGCAATTCCAAAATAGTGATCCAAAGACTGGAAATTCTTGTGAATGATTTGGGGATGTCCAATAGGGTACTGGCAATATTTGTTGACCCATGGGTAGAGACTTGTAAAGTCCACGTAATGAATTTCTTCACTATCTTTCACCTTGTAGTGAAGTGTACTGGCATTGGTCCTGCCGCCAAAAAAGGAGTCACGTGGCTCTAAGCGATCCTGTATGTCCAGTGTACTGACAAAAGCCTTCATGTCTGGTTTATCCTTTAATTGTTGGTGGAACTCGTGTTCCCAGATGGCAACCACTTTGTAGCCTTTCTGTTTCAACACCCATGATTTCTTACAGGTGAGAGCATAAAGTTCTTCCATAGACTGTTTGGTCCTGGGGAGTATGGTCGATGATCTGGCGTGTGGAAAGCATGTCTTACAACCATGGTAGCAACAACCATGGAATTCCAGTACTGTGTTTGTTTTGGGACAATAACCATCCACTCGGTAGTTGGTTCCAGGCACCTTATGTTCACCTCCATTCAGGGCATGTTGTATGTCAATATTTTCTGAATGCATGATCCATTCTAACCATTGAATGGAAACTTTACTGTATTGCCCATGTCCAACATACCCCTGACATGGTACTTGAGCAATGGCGCTTGGAACTGTTTCTGCTTCATGGACAATGATACCCCTCTTTTGAAGCTGTCTTTGTGACATCCACTGACCTATCTCGAGCTTGACATCAAATGACCCATCTTCTTCTTCGGAGGGTCTGGAAGACATCCAGTTTGTGATAGTTTGTCCATCAGTCAGTCTGACATGTTCATGAGGTTTCAGAAACTTGGTTTTAAATATGTTCATGCACAAAGAGGCTATAGTGATAGAGTTTGCAAAGGGATCAACACCCTCAATGATCTTTCCTTCCGTTTCCTCGCCTGTGGCCTCCATCATCAGTTGCTGAAACTTCAGACAGGCTTCTCTGAGTATAGTGACATCTGAGATACAGTACTCCTTCATTTCTTTAGAAAAATCAAACTGTCCATGTTGTTGGCCGTACCATGACAAGAATACATCTCTGTCTTTAGCTCCCATGTAGTCCACTCCATACATGTGAGGATCTGGAAAAGCTCCAACATAATTTTGGTTCTCCTTCAAATTGAACCAATGTGGGAAGTAACCCTTCTTCAGTTCTGTCAGTCCAAAAGCTTTGGGTAAGGAGGCCAATTTCATTGGAAGAAAGTTGAGACTGTCTATGATTCTGATGTTGAGACCTTTCTCAATCTGCATGTACATAATTTTAGAACCAGTGTAAATGATTTTGCTTGGATACATGGATTGATCTATCATGTACTCCAAAAGAAAGTATCCATCATAGGCTTTGCTATTGTGAGCAATAGCTGTGAAGTCTTTATGATTGCCACTGAAGAGCCATCTTGAAAATTCAATGTGAGCTCCATCTCCCTTGAAAATCACTTGACGAAATCCACAACTCTCTTCACAAGGAGGTTCCTTAAATTGTTTGGTTTTCTTGTCCCTTGTATTACAGGCAGGGCATCTAGAACCACAGTGATGACATTTGGATTCTTCATCGACTGACTCTGTTTTGCAAACAGGACAGGCTGACTGAGCCACCAAGTAGTTGGGAACATGTTGACATTTACCACACCAGGATTGGTGACAATGTTGACAAATAGAGGACTGATGGGGACAGTTATCAACAGGACAGGTAGGACAGGGCCCTTGAGGTGAATAACCTTCCTCACACATCAACTGTTCATCCTGTCGACATTCAAAGTCGTAAAAGATGAATTTGCTCTTGGTCTCGTCCACTTCATTAGGTTTCTGGTAACAAAGATGATCTTGTTCCACCACTTCTTGACATCCAGGACATTTCCATTCTCCGCAGTCGTGTAGTTTGGGGTCCCTTTCACTTCGACATAATACTTTCTTACACATGGTACATTTCCAGAAACTCTCACATTTTGAGGGGGTGTATGTGCCATTCTTTGCATTTCTTTTTCCCGTTTGGTGGCGCTGGAAACATTCAGGTGACCTACAGGTCATATGGCAATGTCGGCAAGTCAATGGAGTATCCGTTTCAGGACACTTTTGGCTATGGCATACAATGCAGGTCTCAGAGCAGGAATGGCACAGTTTGTCATTGTAAGGTTTCAAACACCGCTCACAAAAATATGAGGCAGAGAAAAATCCAGTAATGTTGACAATGGCATGGAAATGAGATTGTGGTTTTTCAACCAGGTAGAGAAAGAGTTTGGGTTGTTCTGACTCTTGATCACCAACCCGGATAAACTTGTTCCCTCTTTCAGCGCTGACCACTAGAATCTGACATCCTAGTACTTTCTCGAAAGCTGGAACATCATTCAAATGACAGGCACGATCTGTAGGGATACCTGCCAATTTACATAACTTCATGGCCAACTTTCCTTGATCATGGCGTGACTTTTTTCTTAAATTTTCATATAAATGTCTGGGACATTTCCGATACTGGAGTACTAAGTCTATCAAGGGTGTTTGAGTATGACCAATGAGTTTCTTCCAGTCATCTTGACTAATTTGATTAGCTTTGGCCCAGCACACAATAATGGCTCTGACCATACATAGGTTATCCTCGTTGACAATCTGCACTACGGATCGTTTCAGATGAATAGAGTTGTTTGGACCTGTGAGTTGCATTAAGGTCTTGTTGGATCGACCGCCTCGGGGTATACGTATGATTCCTATATCCACATGAAAGGAGACATCCATGGCTAGTTCTTCACGACTGTTTAACACTTTCTCAATGTGTTTCATGATCAGTTCTGCATGTAGCTGGGACAGAGGTTGCAGAGGTACCACAATAGCCTTATTTAAGGCTTGATGATGGATAATGATTCTCCCCAAATCTCCTTCCTGAACATCATCAGGGGTGGCTTGCTGTAGAACCTCTTCAAACATATCCTGAAGCTCAGTGTACAAAGTCCTGAGACTTTGACCTTGCCATTCGTCGTTAAATTTGATCTCATAGGTTGTACTAATAGCTCCAGTCTTGGCAAAGGTCTTGGTGTTCTTCTTTGTAAAAGTATAGGGTTGAGTTTTAGGAGACCCAGCATCAGGGAAGGGGGACCCTACACCACCATACTGGTTAATAGTACGTTGTCTTTTTGGAGGATTGGAGTCAGTAGACAGCTCTGCAGAACGTTTAGGACAGGTCATCCTGTGTTTTCTGAGATCAGGCATTCTCCTAAATGTATTTCCACAGAAGGAACATGGTAAACCCTTCTGTCGCCGATCATTGATTTCGTTTAATGTTGGATCAATACTCTCCAAGGAGGGACTATCGTTAGAGCTGAGATCATATAAAGAAGACATTTCTTCCATTTCCTCAGGGGTAAATTGAAGATCTTTTACCAGCAGGTCTTCAAGTGTTGCTATTGGTGTTGTTGCTGTAACTGACTGATCTTCTTTCTGTCTACACAGCAAGCATACAGACCTCATACCTACTCGCTCATCGTTTGACAGCCCATGTTCTTCTGCCCACTTGATCAAACTGGCATAGTCATCAAAAGAATCGATTTTGGCCTGGAGATCCATCTGAAATAAAACAAATATTCCCCCTGAACCATACTTTACAGTATTGTGTCATTTTCAATCATACTGTGATAACATGCCAAATAAATAGTATGTCATTATTATTATTCATATATACACTTAAAATAAGTCATCATTTAGAAATGTGAGCAGCCGTTTGGGATATGTAGCCTGTTTGGTTATGTGGCCGTTTTGAAAGTGTCGTTTGCGAACCGGTTTGAAGAAGTTTGACTGAAACCGGTTTGGCAGAAGCGGTTTTAAGACTGAGACAGGTAAGGGCCGTAACTCTTGTCTAATGAACCCGCGTGCGTGGCGTTTCTTTGTCTGATCTTAGAAATGGAGGGAAATTCATGTCCATGGATGACACAATACGAAATGTGTGGAATTTGTGTAATGGATTATTCTATATCGTGATGGGCATGTTCAATATGTTGATGGGATCATACGGAGGACAATAATTTGTGAGTTTACCGTTCATGATTTTCATGTCGATGATGGGACAGATCACGTATGTATGTTTACATTGACATGTTTGCGGTATCATACTGATATGTATGAACTGATGATTATGATTTTTAACACCATCGTCATCTATATTTAACATTGACATGTTTATTATATCCACACATAGTACAAGATGTGTTTGATGTAGACCATGACTCGAATACGAGATTATGAACTATATTTATACAAAGTGACTCGAGATCGGAGATGTTTTACCATAATTCATCACATACTATGTAATCACATAATAATGATTATTATTTGTATCTGTCTTGTTGGTTCTTAATTATGATTCAGGCATGGTTATCAGTATTATTATTTTTTGTTTTTGTGTTATTAATTGTTTTCAATGACTCAACAACTATTTTATTGTAACTGTAATAACAAGAAATAAAGTAAATATTGTCACTACATATAAATGTAATTTTTTGTTGTTGTTTTTTTTGTATCTAGATGCTGTTTCTTCGTTTTATTATTAGAAACGTTGAGAGCACAACCAAATGTTTTCCAGGTGACTACAGAAACACCTGGCCTATTGTTAGTACTGAAGAAATGAAGGACGCTAACATAGGGTGGTACATTTGTCCAATGTCGGTATTCTAACCTTAGGAGTCTCTTTGTGAAACTAGTGGAATTTTCCATCAATGACCTGTATTTTGTTTTTATAGGTCAATTGAGGAAATGGTGACCTAAAAAATGTGGGTCATTTTTAAGGTCACCATTTCCTCAATTTGATCTTAAAAACAAAATACAGGTCATTGATGGAAAGTTCCAGGGTTTGGTACTCGAAGTTCTTTGTGCCTATATTCCCTATTTAAAACCCCGGGTCCCCATTCCTACACACTTCACCCCTGGCTCATTCCACGTCACTGAAAACCTAACCATTCCACCTAACCAGAAAAAAATGGCAGAAGAATTTTTGGAACTGTAAGTATTTCTCTTTTTTCTATGTTACATTTTGATAATTATTGTGAAAGTAATTTCATTGTCACAAAATGTTTTCTGACTATCATTTCACATGAATCCTTATGACACTAAGACTAGTGTAAAATGTCAGTCCTAAAATCATTTTTCATTATGGAATTTCAGCCAAGACATGATTGAGGAATTTTCCCCAGTCTCCCCTAACATCATGGATTGGGATACAGAGTAAGTATGCTATAAAACAGTTATATTTTATTTTTACAAGTATTCAGTTAATCATTGGTAATGATGTAAAACACAATTTCTGATAAACAATAGGCTCATTTTTTTTCACTAATGTCATTTTGTTACTCTTTCAGTGACTTTGATGACAGTCTTCTTGTGGAAGCTGTTGAGGGCATGAGCACTTCTGTGGAGTAAGTAATATTAATTTGAAAATGATTTAATACTAATGCATGTAATACATGATGTAAACGAGTTAAAATAAATCACACAAAAAATGTTTGGGGTGTGTGTGTGTGTGTGTGTGTGTGTGTGTGTGTGTGTGCGATTATGACCTTTAACCATTTTGTGTTAATTTAGGTATATTGTTCTCATTTTCAGTGATGATGACTGTGTCATCATAGGGTGGACATGCCTGCTACCCCATCCATCACCAGTGACGCTACCAACACCAGTGACGTCACCACTGAGGGGGGCATCCTGCCCCACCTCCTCCCTCGTAAGTGTATATTAGATACATTGAAGTTATTACTATCTGAAGTAAAATGTATTATTATCATATACAGGATTTTTTATCTTATTTTGTTCCTTATTTTTTGTTCAGTCTAACAGAAGTCATCCAGGCCCATATAGAATGGAGAAGGCGGGAAGTGGAGAGTGGAATACGGGCTCTTCAACATGAAGAGTCCTTATTGGACATTTTAGAGATAGTTATTAGAGAATATTAGGTTTTTGTAGTGTTAGTTAGTATTAGTTTTGTATTATGTTTAATTTGTTATCTTTGTGTATATATTGTTAACTTTGTTCATATGGTGTTTGTGTAAATAAAGGTGCCCAAGGGTGGGCAAATGATTCATTCATTGTGGAGTACAGTCATGTCACACCTGTTACTTCACATGAATGGGTTATTTGTCCCAACCCATCAAAACATCTAGACATGCTGGGAAAAAAGGTTGTTGAATATATTCTCAATATTGGATACACCTGCTGGACTTGATCTATGTGTGAAGCTTGTGCTAAGGGATTTCCTATGGTTCACATGAGGTAAGTTGTTTCAATTCCCTATTCAGATGTTAGTATGTTTCCATAAATGTGAAGGGTAACTTACCTTGATGTTCTGTTGATGTGTAGTTGAAAGGCTGATGAAAATATATATCCAGTAGACAGTATAATCCAAGTCTGTTTAGTAATCCAGTGTACACAGTATAATTCAATGAGAAATGCACTCTGGTATATCCACAATGTGTGAAATCACTTGAATGTATATCCACTAATGACTTCAGAGACTGAGTATGACATGAAGCTGTTTGGTGGGGCTTATATACCAGAGTCTAAAAAATAGGTTGTGGGAAAACCCATGTCCAACATGAGTCATGGTCTAAATATAGACTCTTCTAAAAATAGACACAGCAGGTGTTGACATGACTCATAGTCTAAATATAACCTGTTACCAGGGGCCTATTCTAAAAATAGATTTTGACCCTATAAAGGCCCTTATACTACTCATCCTTGTGCAATCAGGAGAAATCCAACTGTGGTAGAGTGCTATCGGCTGCATGAGTAGTATAGATTAGATATGTGTATGTACATTTTGTATTCAAATCTCTGACGTGAAAACACGACAGATTGTCCTATTCTATTATACAAATGACGACACGAGAAATTGAAAGAGAAAGCTTTCCTACTTACAACGTTGAGTTGAATGGTCGAATTGAGTTATATACTCCAAATAACACACCGAATCAATGTTACACGTTTACTAGCGAAAGAAATTGTGTTCCATGGAAAGACAAATGTTCCGAGGCGTTTTCCTGGCTTCTGCGAGTCTTAAGACCCCACTGAGTGGAAATGAAAAGCTGTCTGGCCTTTATAAGTGAACTTCGCTCCGCAATGCTCGAATACCCACGTTCTAATTTCGTACAATTCGAACAACAGATGTTTGGATGCGTTCCTCCGACCACTGTTTCGCCCTCTGTCTCTGTTTCAAATTAAAGAAAACACTTTCACAAGACTACTGGTGAAAACATCCATGTTACAATAACTTTTGCCACTGAGTATAACAAATTCTGAAGTTGCTATAATATGTGTTTACTACATAATATTATCCACTGTTTGGAATATGACCCTGAAATAGCGGCATGTGTCAAAAAACTATTTAAAGTAAAAGTTTCATGCGTCTTCCGTTTTTACAGTCCTGGTCCGCTCTGTGACACTCACAAACATCAAGTCTGATAATGTGAAGATTGGACAGGAAGTTTGTCAAACTCTAACCTTGACCTGCGTGACCTCAGCCAGTTTCCCCACTTTCTACTGTCACCTGGCTGGCCTTGCCACCAGGAACGACACCTACAGTCAGCACAGAGACGACATCTGGTGTCCTGGTGAGAGACAACAAGCTCCGTCACATTCACTGTCAGAAGAAGTGACCAGGACAGGAGCTTTCGCTGTCAATCTGAAAACATCAACGGTCAGACATCCCCGCAGTCTAACAGAGCAACACTGGAGGTTTGGTGTGGTAAACACAGTCTAACAGGGCCACACTGGAAGTGTGGTGTCAGTAGACACAGTGTAACAGAGCCACACTGGGGTTTGGTGAAATTAGACACAGTGTAACAGAGCCACACTGGGGGTTTGGTGTCAGTAGACACAGCCTAAAAAGAGAGCCGTACTGGAGGTTTGGTGTAATTAGACACAGTGTAACAGAGCCACACTGGGGGTTTGGTGTCAGTAGACACAGTGTAACAGGGTCACACTGGGGGTTTGGTGTCAGTAGACACAGTGTAACAGAGCCACACTGGGGGTTTGGTGTCAGTAGACACAGTCTAACAGAGCCACACTGGGGGTTTGGTGTAAGTAGACACAGCCTAACAGAGCCACACTGAGGTTTGGTGGACTAGACACAGTGTAACAGAGCCACACTGGAGGTTTGGTGTAAGTAAACACAGCCTAACAGAGCCACACTGGAGGTTTGGTGTAAGTAGACACAGTGTAACAGAGCCACACTGGGGGTTTGGTGTAATTAGACACAGTGTAACAGAGCCACACTGGGGGTTTGGTGTCCAGTAGACACAGCCTAACAGAGCCACACTGGAGGTTTGGTGTAATTTGACACAGTGTAACAGAGCCACACTGGGGGTTTGGTGTCAGTAGACACAGTGTAACAGGGCCACACTGGGGGTTTGGTGTCAGTAGACACAGTGTAACAGAGCCACACTGGGGGTTTGGTGTAAGCAAACACAGCCTAACAGAGCCGTACTGGAGGTTTGGTGGAAGTAGACACAGTGTAACAGAGCCACACTGGGGTTTTGGTGTCAGTAGGACACAGTGTAACAGAGCCACACTGGGGGTTTGGTGTCAGTAGACACAGTGTAACAGAGCCACACTGGGGGTTTGGTGTAAGTAAACACAGCCTAACAGAGCCACACTGGAGGTTTGGTGTGTGTAGACACACAGTCTAGCAGGAGCCAGACTTGAGGTTTGGTGTACGAAGACACAGTGTAACAGAGCCACACTGGAATCTTGGTGTAAGTAGACACAGTGTAACAGAGCCACACTGGAGGTTTGGTGGAAGTAGACACAGTGTAACAGAGCCACACTGGAGTTTAGGTGTAAGAGAGCTACAAGGAAGGTTTGATGTGAGAAGACACAGAGTCACAGATCCACACTAGAGATTTGGTGTAGACATTGTTTGGGCGTACGATGACTCAATCCAAGAGAGAGAAACGCTGAATATGAGATGCCATCTTATAACAGAGCCAACTGCTGGTTTTGTTTAAGTAATCAGGTATCAATCAAATGTTTTGAAAGTAGCGTGTCAGGTATGAAATGCCATCTTCAACTGAGCCTCAAATTTCTGGTGTGCCCCTGCTGTGATATTGCTGGAATATTGCTAACAGCATCGTTAAACCCAACTCACTCACTCACTCACTCAACAGAGCCTCACTACATGTTTGGTTTAAGTAATCAGGTATCAATCAGATGTAGCGTGTCAGGTATGAAATATACAGGTTTTGGTGTCAACAGTCTTGTATCTGTCAAGGCAATGTATAAAGTAAGTAAAGTCTTCAGATCCACTGTGAATGATTGCAACAAGTCCGCATATTTCAGAACGACACGTTGGTGTTTGATGCAGAGAAACAGAATAACGGTATTGCTGATCTGAACATGTATCTGTCAGACGTATGCAAGATTCTGTATATAAGCAGATACAGTTTAACAAACAACACAGTAATTATATACTTGAACTGATCTGAACATGTATCTGTCAGACGTATGCAAGATTCTGTATATAAGCAGACACAGTTTAACAAACAACACAGTAATTATATACTTGAACTGATGTGAACATGTATCTGTCAGACGTATGCAAGATCTCTGTATATAAAAAAGCAGACACAGTTTAACAAACAACACAGTAATTATATACTTGAACTGATCTGAACATGTATCTGTCAGACGTATGCAAGATTCTGTATATAAGCAGATACAGTTTAACAAACACCACAGTAATTATATACTTGAACTGATCTGAACATGTATCTGTCAGACGTATGCAAGATTCTGTATATAAGCAGATACAGTATAACAGACAACACAGTAATTATATACTTGAACTGTATATAAGCAGATACAGTATAACAAACAACACAGTAATTATATACTTGAACTGTATATAAGCAGATACAGTATAACAAACAACACAGTAATTATATACTTGAACTGTATATAAGCAGATACAGTATAACAAACAACACAGTAATTATATACTTGAACTGTATATAAGCAGATACAGTATGTAACAAACAACACAGTAATTATATACTGGAACTGTATATAAGCAGATACAGTATAACAAACAACACAGTAATTATGTACTTGAACTGTATATAAGCAGATACAGTATAAAAAACAACACAGTAATTATATACTTGAACTGTATATAAGCAGATACAGTATAACAAACAACACAGTAATTATATACTTGAACTGTATATAAGCAGATACAGTTTAACAAACACCACAGTAATTATATACTTGAACTGATCTGAACATGTATCTGTCAGACGTATGCAAGATTCTGTATATAAGCAGATACAGTTTAACAAACAACACAGTAATTATATACTTTGAACTGATCTGAACATGTATCTGTCAGACGTATGCAAGATTCTGTATATAAGCAGACACAGTTTAACAAACAACACAGTAATTATATACTTGAACTGATGTGAACATGTATCTGTCAGACGTATGCAAGATTCTGTATATAAGCAGACACAGTTTAACAAACACCACAGTAATTATATACTTGAACTGATCTGAACATGTATCTGTCAGACGTATGCAAGATTCTGTATATAAGCAGATACAGTTTAACAAACACCACAGTAATTATATGCTTGAACTGATCTGAACATGTATCTGTCAGACGTATGCAAGATTCTGTATATAAAGCAGATACAGTATAACAGACAACACAGTAATTATATACTTGAACTGTATATAAGCAGATACAGTATAACAAACAACACAGTAATTATATACTTGAACTGTATATAAGCAGATACAGTATAACAAACAACACAGTAATTATATACTTGAACTGTATATAAGCAGATACAGTATAACAAACAACACAGTAATTATATACTTGAACTGTATATAAGCAGATACAGTATAACAAACAACACAGTAATTATATACTTGAACTGTATATAAGCAGATACAGTATAACAACAACACAGTAATTATGTACTTGAACTGTATATAAGCAGATACAGTATAAAAAACAACATAGTAATTATATACTTGAACTGTATATAAGCAGATACAGTATAACAAACAACACAGTAATTATATACTTGAACTGTATATAAGCAGATACAGTTTAACAAACACCACAGTAATTATATGCTTGAACTGATCTGAACATGTATCTGTCAGACGTATGCAAGATTCTGTATATAAGCAGATACAGTTTAACAAACAACACAGTAATTATATACTTGAACTGATGTGAACATGTATCTGTCAGACGTATGCAAGATTCTGTATATAAGCAGACACAGTTTAACAAACAACACAGTAATTATATACTTGAACTGATGTGAACATGTATCTGTCAGACGTATGCAAGATTCTGTATATAAGCAGACACAGTTTAACAAACAACACAGTAATTATATACTTGAACTGATCTGAACATGTATCTGTCAGACGTATGCAAGATTCTGTATATAAGCAGATACAGTTTAACAAACACCACAGTAATTATATACTTGAACTGATCTGAACATGTATTTGTCAGACGTATGCAAGATTCTGTATATAAGCAGATACAGTTTAACAAACACCACAGTAATTATATACTTGAACTGATCTGAACATGTATCTGTCAGACGTATGCAAGATTCTGTATATAAGCAGATACAGTTTAACAAACACCACAGTAATTATATACTTGAACTGATCTGAACATGTATCTGTCAGACGTATGCAAGATTCTGTATATAACAGATACAGTATAACAGACAAGACAGTAATTATATGCTTGAACTGTATATAAGCAGATACAGTATAACAAACAACACAGTAATTATATACTTGAACTGTATATAAGCAGATACAGTATAACAAACAACACAGTAATTATGTACTTGAACTGTATATAAGCAGATACAGTATAACAAACAACACAGTAATTATATACTTGAACTGTATATAAGCAGATACAGTATAACAAACAACACAGTAATTATATACTGGAACTGTATATAAGCAGATACAATTATAACAACAACACAGTAATTATGTACTTGAACTGTATATAAGCAGATACAGTATAAAAAACAACACAGTAATTATATGCTTGAACTGTATATAAGCAGATACAGTATAACAAACAACACAGTAATTATATGCTTGAACTGTATATAAGCAGATACAGTTTAACAAACACCACAGTAATTATATACTTGAACTGATCTGAACATGTATCTGTCAGACGTATGCAAGATTCTGTATATAAGCAGATACAGTTTAACAAACAACACAGTAATTATATGCTTGAACTGATCTGAACATGTATTTGTCAGACGTATGCAAGATTCTGTATATAAGCAGATACAGTTTAACAAACACCACAGTAATTATATACTTGAACTGATCTGAACATGTATCTGTCAGACGTATGCAAGATTCTGTATATAAGCAGATACAGTTTAACAAACAACACCGTAATTATATACTTGAACTGATGTGAACATGTATCTGTCAGACGTATGCAAGATTCTCTATATAAGCAGATACAGTTTAACAAACACCACAGTAATTATATACTTGAACTGTATTCCAGTTGGACCAGAGCAGGTTGATGTAACAATGCCAGAGAACAATGTAACTTTAGAGAACATAAATATCACTTTGACCTGTGGTACCACCGGTTACCCCAACCTGACCTTCACCTGGGACTACAGTGATGGAACACCCGTAGGTGGCAGCACAGGACCTGTAGCAGAATCTTCTACTTGGTGGTCCCAGACTCTTATCTTCAGGCCAAACAAAGGCAAGACAAGTGTGAGGTGTCAAGTCAGAAACACCATAACATCGACAGCTAAGACTGGTTCTGTGTCACTGGATGTCAAATGTAAGTTCAGGAGTGTTTCGAGGGATTTTATTCATAACGCAAAGCATTTCCATCGTGTAAATACTTCCTGGACATCATAATGCCTATGCCAGTTTCTGGGGGTATTTTTTCAGTTTTCTACTTTGCACTATAAGCGTATGCCACTGATGTATTTAATTGTATTTGCAAGCTGACTGCCATATCAAGATGGTGTTACTACACATTCGTGTGGTGTATAATTGTCTTAAGCGATCACTAGCGTTAATGTAAAACGTTAATATCAAACTTTGATTATCCAGTGTAACGGATTCCACAGGGCATTAGAGGTAACATAGCAGTGAAAATGATATGACTGGATCACCGGAAACGGTGGTAAGACCAGGCTTTAAATCCATCGATCTCGTGAAACAACCCAGATATATTCATGGTCCTCGCTGTTACATGTACACTTCATGTTCTGTTTTTCATGGTTAAACCATATTTGTTTAAGATCCCCACGTGTCCCTCCCTCCATCACACAGTTTCCGGCTCTGATGTTTGAAGGAGACCCACAGACAATCAGCTGCTCGGTGACAGGAGGAAATCCTCTAGCTACACAATCACATGGTCCTGTCCTGGCACTGGATCAGCATCGGTCAGTGACAGTGGTCAGACCAGGACATCTACTCTCTCCTTTACTGTCAGCAGGAGTCAGAATGGTCAACAGTGTCAGTGTCTGGGGGCGTGGCAGTATGGTGGATACAACTACACTGATGCCAGGACATTCAACGTCAGCTGTGAGTACCGTTAACTGCTTCTGGAAGGACTGACAGGTACAAAGGATACTCCCTTCTCATTGAAACATGTATGGATGATCAATCCTTTCTGATATTCGAGATCCCTGAAGTGTCTGGCCATGCTTGTCATTAATAGATTGGCAATTTAGAAGCTGTATTATTGATGTAAATGATACCTATGTCAAACTTTGTAACCGGGACAACACAAAGCTTGGGACTAAGTCAATAATTAATTGATTATCAGAAATTATCGAGTACGTATATGATTCATGTAAAACTCATTTTACACCGCAGGTCCCACAAACCGACAACCAATCAAAGCCGATTGTAACATGACAGGTGCAATAGCAGGAACCGCAATAGGGGAACCCTACTTCTTACCTTACTGATTGGAGGACTAGTTCTGGCTGTCCTCTATAGGAAGGGTTCAGGTTTGGAAACGTCATGAAAGGTATGTTGTTAAATCTCATTGGCAAGAAGTAGTGTGCCGTGATGTTATATTTCAACGTGAATTTAATTGATCACGATGGTGGACGTGAAAGTTATCTGTGAACCTGGTACTGTATGCACAAACAATAAATACATATAAATGCAGTTGATGCTAAGCAGCATGTCTGTCATAACCGTTTCACATGATTCATGGTTCCTTTGCATCAGTAACCAACAATTTCCAGATTGCATGAGTCATCATGTGCGGTGTGTGTTTTTCGTTGAACTATATATGGATTGTCTTCTTTTCAGAAAATGCTTCCCCAAAAGGTACACCAGATTGATAAATCGTCCGTTTTGAAAGAATTGGCTTTAAAATACTTAAAATGTAATTTATAATCAGATATTAATATCAAATAAAATAAGTATGCGTTTCCATTATGAGATCCATGACATATCTCATTCACTTTTGTAGCACTAGAAGCCCTGAATTTGAAGAAAATGAAAACATAGGATATTCCTCCTAGGTAGGTTCAACATTTATGGTCAGATATCGAGTTGATCACAAGATAGTCGTACTTTTCGAATTTTTATGTGTTTATATTGATTTGTTACAGATCACATCAACAGTCCAGCTAGGCCCCTCAAGCGTGGATACAGAGGGTTCGGAAAGACAACATTACACACAGCTGAAGGTGTATGAGAATACAAACGGTAGATGGATACAGTGTTACATTATTATAGCACTCAGTCATAAGTAAAGTAGAGTATTTCAAGTATTATATCTATCGTTGTGTTTGGAATGGAATACAACATGAACTGTTATTTGGAAATGCGTATCGTGGTTTCAGTCGTGGCCAAATCAGAGACAAGTACCTACGAAAACATGACAGAGACGCCTCCAGTACCATACGAGTCCATCAGCGCATCTCCATACCAGAACAGCGGCGCTCAACCTTGAGGTAAGCTATATTTTGAAAACAAAAACAAAGTTAAATATAATAAATTGTACACAAGAACAGTCTCAAACTGACACCTTGGCTTTCTGATCTGTTCTAATGTAGAGTGTATTGTTTACTGTGTTATAATTTGACTTGGCACATTCTTGACGATAATAATGAGACACACTGAATGTACTACTGTTATTTCATGTATTTTCAGATCCTGACTACGGGAATACGTAAACCAAACAATACATCGACATCACTAGACAGTAATACACAGGAGTGAACTGATAATCTGTGTATTTTTCATATGGTTTATTTTGTCAACATATGGCTGTTACCTTATTACATATGATATTACATGTTACACATGTACCCGTGAAGATCCTGGTTAGAATCGTGATCTTCAGCAACCCATGCTTGTCTTAAGAGGCGACTAACGGGATCGGGTGGTCAGGCTCGCTGATTTGGTGGGCACATGTCATCGGTTCCCAATTGCGCAGATCGATGCTCATGCTGTTAATCACTGGATTGTCTGGTCCAGACTCTATTATTTACAGACCGCCGCCATATATCTGTGAAATAAAAATGTCGTTTAACATCATAAAATATTTCCTGTGTTCATATTTAAAATCAGTCATAAAAACATTTAGTTTCATATGTCGCTTAAGAAAGGCTATCAGATATTGCGGCACCATCATTGATGAAAGCCCGGTTTTACTGCGAACACCGACAGAATCTACAAAAATGCTAACAAAGCATGTACTCTTAGCGGAAACTCAAATCTTTTGATGTCAATTCTTCCACATTTGTCTTATATTACAAAACTGTTATTCAAGGCTTTCTTCATAATGAATATAAACTTCTACCTTCCGGACGCCGCGTCCAAACGCCATTGTTCAGAACTAGCAGGGCATCAAACTCATTTCTTCCAGCCAGCATCGCAATTCTAAACCAAGATACTTGTGTGTGTGTCATGTCATAGCGTACATGTGTTGTTTTGTATTCTAATATTGTTGCATGCTCTATTTATTGCCTTTATGTATCACAGCATCTGATGTACAATAAATACCCTTTCTGGCAAATAAAGTATTATTATCATTATTATTAAAACAATTCAATGTTGTTGTCTGTGAGCGTCTTATTTATCTTGCTTGGTGGCTTCACATAAGAAATAACAATGATTCACACTAAATAACTCGTGTTTACTTCATGACTGTAAAATAAATATGGTCGGTTTTACGCCCTGGTATTACCAACTTCACGTATATTCTAGGATCCTTCAGACTATCACAATTTAGATAAAAGGTATTTTTTATAACTTTCTGTATGATTGAAGTGTCGTATAACTTGACAGAGTTACAAGATGGTAAAACAATACTGTAGGCGTGATGTATATCTGACTCAGTCGGGGCGGTGGGGTAGCCTAATGGTTAAAGCGTTGGCTCGTCGCGCCGAAGACCCGGGTTCGAATCCCCACGTGGGTACAATGTGTGAAACCTATTTCTGGTGTCCCCGCCGTAATGTTGCTGGAATATTGCTAAAAGCGGCGTAAAACCAAACTCAGTCAGTCAGTCAGTCAGACTCAGTCACACAGTGTATAATTGAACCAAATGTCTCACTGAACTACCTATGCATCTATGACGTAATTAAATGACTATCGGCGGATCACCATGACACGCTATTCTCTTGCATGGAAAGGGTATTACCACCATGTGATAAGGATATGCAGTACAGTTTTATGGGACTAGGTCAGTTGTTTTTATTGAAGTGAAGTGAAGTGCAGTAGTAATATATATATATATATATATATATATATATATATACATATACACAGAGAGAGAGAGAGAGAAGTGTGTGTGTGTATATATATTTACACACACACACACACACACATATTGGTGGAGGGAAGGTCGGGGGGTCATAATGTCGGGGTGATCATCGCACACCAATGAAAGTAACGAGCGACCGCATGGGAATCCTATCCGTCAAACCACGTTTAACCCAACCCATTGTGTTGTGTATATTTTACACGATATTGTATATTTATAACAGTGAGATAACTTCAAACCATCGGCTAATGCAGTGCTGTGATCATGAGGTGGATGTTTGAGGAAACAGAATACTGCAGTTAATAATTGGCCCCTTATCTATTGTGTCGCTTGTATGTCATGTCGAGTGTGATAGTGAGTCTTATCTTGCTCTTGTTGTTTTGAACACAACTACATGTGCACATTGTAAGCCAAGGTCCGTGACACGGTGTGTTGGTTTTAGTATCCCAAGATAACACAATGAGGAAGGTATTCACTTAAGCAAAGTGGGGCATGTTCGCTTGTATGCGATCTGATAACACTCAGGGTTTTGAATTGACAGTCGTAATGGCATTCGTTGGGTTGTATACTGAGGTGCAGCATGGTGACTGAATACTGTGTAAGGCAGACACCGTTGGGTTGTATACTGAGGTGCAGCATGGTGGCTGAATACTGTGTAAGGCAGACACCGTTGGGTTGTATACTGAGGTGCAGCATGGTGACTGAATACTGTGTAAGGCAGACACCGTTGGGTTGTATACTGAGGTGCAGCATGGTGACTGAATACTGTGTAAGGCAGACACCGTTGGGTTGTATACTGAGGTGCAGCATGGTGGCTGAATACTGTGTAAAGGCAGACACCGTTGGGTTGTATACTGAGGTGCAGCATGGTGACTGAATACTGTGTAAAGGCAGACACCGTTGGGTTGTATACTGAGGGGCAGCATGGTGGCTGAATACTGTGTAAGGCAGACACCGTTGGGTTGTATACTGAGGTGCAGCATGGTGACTGAATACTGTGTAAGGCAGACACCGTTGGGTTGTATACTGAGGTGCAGCATGGTGACTGAATACTGTGTAAGGCAGACACCGTTGGGTTGTATACTGAGGTGCAGCATGGTGACTGAATACCGTGTAAGGCAGACACCGTTGGGTTGTATACTGAGGTGCAGCATGGTGGCTGAATACTGTGTAAGGCAGACACCGTTGGGTTGTATACTGAGGGGCAGCATGGTGACTGAATACTGTGTAAGGCAGACACCGTTGGGTTGTATACTGAGGTGCAGCATGATGACTGAATACTGTGTAAGGCAGACACCGTTGGGTTGTATACTGAGGTGCAGCATGGTGACTGGATGCTGTCATTGTGTTTATACCGCCACAACTGTCTGCCCTTCTTTACCTAGACGAATACGTGTATTTTGTCTTACCCAACAGACAGCACATACATAAATAGTATGTAGAGTATTTACCTCTTCATTTACAAATACTATTTGATACTTTGCTAGAATTTATCTAAAATACAAGACGGCCATGCATTGTGCAAACATTATTTTGTTAGATTTGGGAGTTTCAACGGTATACACACAATGCAAAATAAATATTGTGTTGATGCTTCGAACAGGTTTCATTTATATGTGTTTTCTTAATACTCAACTTTTGCATAGTCAGACGGTCAATATATTCTTCTCAATAGAAACTGATGAGTCGTAGAACCCCCAGGCCACGAATATCTTCCATTACCTCTGCAGTTACAGGCTGCTTATCTTGTCGGTTTAAAATTGTGGTAATCACTTCAGCAAACATTGTGACTTCATAATTAGAGCCTAATGGTGAGCCTAAGTAGTGATTCCCCTGTAAAGATTATCACTGCCTTACACTGACGGGGTCTCATAGTAGTGATTTTCCTGTAAAGATTAACACTGCCTTACACCGTCGGTGTGTCATAGTAGTGATTCTCCAGTAAAGATTAACACTGCCTTACACCGTCGGTGTCTCATAGTAGTGATGCTCCATTAAGATTATCACTGCCTTACACTGACGGTGTGTCATAGTAGTGATTTTCCTGCAAAGATTAACAGTGCCTTACACCGTTGGTGTCTCATAGTAGTGATTCTCCAGTAAAGATTATCACTGTCTTACACTGACGGTGTCTCATAGTAGTGATGCTCCATTAAGATTATCACTGCCTTACACTGACGGTGTGTCATAGTAGTGATTTTCCTGCAAAGATTAACAGTGCCTTACACCGTTGGTGTCTCATAGTAGTGATTCTCCAGTAAAGATTATCACTGTCTTACACTGACGGTGTGTCATAGTAGTGATTCTCCTGTAAAGATTAACACTGCCTTTACACTGACGGTGTCTCATAGTAGTGATTCTCCTGTGCAGATTAACACAGCCTTACACCGTCGGTGTGTCATAGTAGTGATTCTCCTGTAAAGATAATCACTGCCTTACATTGACGGTGTGTCATAGTAGTGATGCTCCTGTAAAGATTATCACTGCCTTACACCGTCGGTGTCTCATAGTAGTGATTCTCCTGTGAAGATTAACACAGCCTTACACCGTTGGTGTGTCATAGTAGTGATTCTCATGTGCAGACTAATACTGCCTTACACTTCCGGTGTGTCATAGTAGGGATTCTCCTATGCAAAGTAACACTGCCTTGCACTGACGGTGTGTCATAATAGGGATTCTCCTGTAAAGATTAACACAGCCTTACACCGTCTTTGTCTCATAGTAGTGATTCTCCTGTGCAGATTAACATATGCCCTTACACCGTCGGTGTGTCATAGTAGTGATGCATCTGTGAAGATTAACTCTGCCTTACACTTCCGGTGTGTCATAGTAGGGATTCTCCTATGCAGAGTAACACTGCCTTGCACTGACGGTGTGTCATAGTATTGTTACAAGGTAAAATGCATCCTAAACCCACACAAGAAAATTACATCAGAATCCTTATATAGATTTGCGGTTATTCTCATGAGTGCTTTTAAGGTTGGGAAAGCAATGGAAACAGAATGTCGCCAGTTACAGGTAGATCAATAGCTAGATGTGTTTGTGTCGTAGGTTTCGCTAGGCAAGTGAAGAACACAGTCACTATTAGAGACAGAACAAATTACCAATTACGTTAAACCAACAATGAACAGTTGCAAAGGGATCAGTCACCGATCAGTGATCTCCGTTATATTTCCAATCGCGACACACATGACTTCAGAGTCAGATATAGTTAACGAATTAAGACGAGGTATGGGAACATGTGGTCAAGATCAGGTCAGACTCGAACCAAGTAAAAAATACCTTTAACACGAGTAGAGGGAGCGGGCGACGGAGGCGAATAGCAGCTACACAGTTCCCACTATGGGGTGAGTCTATCTGTCTTGTGTTGAAGCTGTGTCCATCCCCGGATGGACTGGCATCCTTAGTGCATCACAGCTAACTGCTGTCAAGGAAAATAGAAGTGACGAGTTAGTTGTGTGACTTAAGGCAGTATACCGTGTCAAGGAAGTAATGAGTGACGAGTTAGTGGTGAGACTTAAGGTAGTATACCGTGTCACAGAAGTGATGAGTGACGAATTAGTGGTGAGACTTAACGTAGCATACCGTGTCAAGGAAGTACTGTGTGACGGGTTAGTGGTGAGACCGTGTAAGGAGGTAGTGCATGTCAGAGGTACAAGAAAAGATATCAATCACAGTTTCATCTCCTAACTAAGTCGTCGCCTGAAAACCAGGGGGTTCTTAGTCCACGTTTGACAATTAGAGTTAGTATGCTCGGGGGTAGGTTTTAGAGCAAAATGTGTTACTCTGGCAACTTTACACTGATATCTAGCTTTGAAAATGGTTTTCAAACACAAACTTTGTTCTCTGTCCATGAAAAATCACATGCTGTTAGTTTTCGAGTGTTATAAGTTGTCTATTGCCGAATGAGCAAGCACAATTTGATCATGTGGTATTGAGATTTTACAAGTTTCGAAGTGATTTTCATCATGAATGGAACATTTTAACTCTGTTCTTATTTCTGCTTTATTTTATTAAGTGTAGTCCGTATGAAAGTCAAAAAAGGTTTAAACAACAAAACTACAACCTGGTAAAAAGAAATAAGAATCAAATATCCATATAATAATAGTAAGGCTGATATTTGGCTGTGTTTCCTGACACTTAGCACACTTTGGTTTTGAGAAAAATCACGATTTTCTTTGGTCAAGGTTCTAACTTCAATCATTTTTCGTGGATTTCTTAATTATTTTAATAGATTGAGGATATAATTTGCTATTTTCTGAAACTGTTTGACATGTCACATGCAAACAATTCCAAAGAATTCGATTGAATAGTTTAGAATATATTGTTGTCCTAAACTTCTAGATCGATTTTCTCGAAAATAGTTTTTGGTGACTTAGTACACTCTGGTTTTCAGGCGACGAAATTGTACATTTCGGTAATGTATGGTTTGGGGCTACATTTGACAGCGGTAGTGCTTCCTGCATACACAATAGCTTCACGATTGCGGATAGATCCTAAGCATATGCACCAGAGTTATGATATATTTTAAATCATGAAACATGAGCTCAATACACTATGCACAGTAACGTATTCTGTTGCTCTGACGTTCTTTAAAGGTTTGAACAGACACTTTAAACGTTAGTGACATAAACCATGGGAAATATTATCACTGAACTATGTGTGAGTGTCTAGAAGCAGTGCATGTGTTCTGGGATTGTACCTATCCAGTATTAAGAACTATAGTCTGTTTGCAGTGAAAACGTACCGATGAAATTCTCGCTAAGCAAAAATTAAATCGATTAAAGCGAAATTAAGATTGCGAATCCTCATAATTTTACCTTGCCAATTGAACATTCGAATCTCAGAATTTTATTCAACTAAGGATAAAGTTGTTTAACAAACGATCATGGTTTCAAATCGTTTTTATTGGTTTGTATTACAAGGGGTAACCACATTAGATGAAACACCGAGAACAAGTAGGGCTGGTCTATGTTAACGCTCATCACGTACCACACGTGCATTTGTTTCACTGTTCCGTGTACTGCGCTTACTCCCTTGTCATACAAACCAATAATAGCAATTTGAATCTATGATCGTTTGTTAAACAACTTTATCCTAAGTTGAATAAGATTCAGAGATTTTAAATGTTCATTTGGCAAGGTAAAATTAAGAGGATTCGCAATCTTAATTTCACTTAATTTGATTTTACTGTTTTGTTTAAAGTGAAATTCATCGGTACGTTTACACTGCAAACAGACTATAGTAATATGTATTTAGCTCGCCCTCGCTCCGACTCGTAATGAAGGACATTAACCAACTCAAAACACAAACGCCTTGTAACCTCTTTATCGTCAAATAATGTCTTTACTAAATATATAGTTTCGAGATGTATATCCACGAAGATGTACAAGTATGTAAAATATAATTCATTGTTAGACACTGACTTGCAGACCACAATAACAGCATTTATCCATGTTGAGTATCCAGATTCCTGATGGTTAAATCTGACACGATCATCCAGTGGCAAGGGTGACTCTATGTTTGTTTATAAAGCTGCTAGTAGTGACCATATTTGCGTCTGTATCCGTATAGGACGGAAGAGGATTGTTTTTATCCACTGGATAATCTGCGAGAAACGTACCCATTCCATAAACTGTTATATTTGATTGAAATTTAACGTAATTAAAACCAGTTACATATGTCCCTTGCGAATAATTGTATGTTATCGATGTCAATAAGAAAAAGGTTATTACAGTTAGATATGTAGTGTGTTCTGTTCTGTTGATTCGTGTGATTTCCATTTACTCCGCCGCCGTTACTGTTTAAAGTCTGCCTCAGTGCGAGATCGTGCGTGATAGTTGCACTCAAGTCCCAGTAATATCTCGTGGAAGAGAGCTGACAAGCCCTGAATTAGATAATTCCTGGACATGAAAGGACGAACAATGATAGCTGTTTGGCTTGCTGGGGAAGTCATGACTTGTATAACGGCGCAGACATACTTTGGTTAAAATGAGAACCTAGTCCACGCAGGCAAACCTTTAGACAAGGGTGCAAATCTAAATGAAATGGAATGCTTAATTGCAACATATGTTAACCCTTGAAGTGTTGGACTAGTAATGTCACTAATGGTAACTGACACTCTTGTGTCAGATCTTTCCACAAATACATGGGAGTTTTTTGTGTGTTATATCTTCTTCATGTGAATACATGTCAGTGTTTGCGATGTTATTTTTCAAAGATCCACCTTGAGAAACTCACACAGTATATGCCCTGAACGATACAACCATGTCATCAATATTAATTTCCTGGCAACATGGACTCAATAGTGGACGCCCTACGTCGTTCAGGGCTGAATATAGTCATTAGGGCGCTACAGGAACTATCTACGACAGATGATAGCTCCTACAACATGATATTGGTGGATGTGGAGACATTCACCTGATGCAGCTGCCACACATGATATATGGCCATGGTATTAACACTTCACACGTCTGCATGGACACTACAGCGACAGGAGGTTAGTACCACTAACACGGAATCGGAAATGTCTGATTTACAGATCCGACCGTTTGTTATGCCTCCTGGGTAGATCGTAACAGACTCGGATACTTAACACTATACTCTTGATGAAGAAAGCATGACGCATTAATCAGAGGAAGCCTCTAGCATCTAGTTGTATAGTCACTGAACTAACTCAAACTGACGATGTTTTGTGACAGACTAAGGAAACTAACATTTAACGTACATAGTATGACATGAATTCTATCCTGCCTAGTGGTTGTATCACAAATGAATACACTGATTTAATGTTTGTAAAAAGATACGTTTAAAGTCAGTAATTCACAAAAGTTATTAAATTGGTATCTGTATTGATTGCAGTGTTTACGGAGGTTCCTGAAACCAGTACAATACGAGGATTCGTCATACTTGGATACTGCTCATCCTACAACAAGTAGAATTTAATGCTATGCTCAGCATTTGATTGACTAATCGGGCAATATATTTTCTATGTCTTTCCCTCAAATGAAATCAACTAATTTGTTATTTTGCACCGAACGTTGTCACATATTTCACATGGTTGTCTTTGACGCTATCATTTGTGAATTGGTAATATACAACAATTGAACGTTTGTTTTATAGAAAATAACGTCAAAAACATAATACACACAGTGAGAAGCTGCAAAGTATAGGGGACCAAATTCATGCAAAGCATGGGCAACGGTATTTATATCTGCCTAGACGCACGCCAATCATTTTGAAGTCACTTTATCACTTTACTGGACAGCATGTGTGTACTTTCTGAGGGGCACCTTACAGCTGGCGATCAGTATCCATCACTGTCATACAGCTTCAGGGTTGCTCGAGAAACCATTTGCAAGTTTATCCCCGAAATCTGTCATCAAGCCATAGTGGATGTGTATGCTGATGAAGTGATCCAGTGTCCCACCACTGAACAAGAATGGTAGCAATTGCTGAAGAATACGAGAGGCTTTGGAACGTTCCACATGTAATGGGGCACTTGATGGGAAGCATGTGGCACCTCCAGAGAGAGGTCAAATAGGATTCCCCCACCTGAGCCAATGACCAGTGACAACCATAACATGCCAAACTTCATGATTGGTGATGACGATTTTGCTTTGCGAACCCGCATGATGAATCGAATATTCGAGAAAGAACTTGACTCTTACAGAGTGGAAATATAACCATCGCATAAGTAGAGCCCGAAGAGTCGTGGAGAACGCTTTCGGAATACTGGCAGCTAGATCCCAGTGTCTTCAAGGATTTTTATTACAGCAGCAACCTGATGTTGTGCGTAACATCATAGAAACCTGTGTCTGCCTCCACAACCTGATCCTAATACGACACTCCAGCCATGCACCATGGCCAGATGGATGCAGAGATGCAAACCACAACATCATGCCAGGAGAATGGGAGGTCGCTTCTTTGCCTTGTGTCCTCGAACATTTCTGTTCTTTCTTGGACCCATCTTCAAGATCTTGGTTCTGTAGTGTCCGGTGAAACTCTGCGGGGTTAGTGTCGGCCTACCCTCCCTTTGTAGTCCGTTGGCCGTCAGATGTCACCGCTTGCTATGCGATATGTCAGATGACAGTTGAGTTAATGAGTGATTACCTCCGATGTTACACCGGATAGCAATCGGACGGTGCTAAATATCATGTTACCCTCCGAGGAGAATGGAACTGGTGATGGGCGACTATCAGGACCGTCGGGCACACCGCAGACTGCAAGCGAATGAGCGTCAGATAACTGTTATTCATCGGACACTTATCAGATTGCCGTCCGACGTTGGCTGGACACGTCCGATAGTTGCACAACACGAATCTGACACACATCGGACTGACTCGACATTCATCCGACACTGACTCGATTTGAGACCGGAAAGAGCGTCCAATGGCAAACTAAGCTCTGAGCTTAGTTCCTTCATCGGACGATTTCACCTCATCGGATCACGCCCGACACGCCGGACACTGACCTGATAGGCGACAAACACACATCAGACATCGTCGCATAATGACCTCCTCAAATCTGGACTGACAACCCAAGTAGGTGTAACCGATAGTTGGCTTTGTTTGATGTAATTTATTGATACGTACTTGGGTGTCCCACTTCTTTCATTAGATCACGGATATAAGATCTAATGGTAGCTTTGTAATCAGAGTATAGAATAAGAAGTGGTGTCACAGATGTGTGGAGGGTTGACTTAGCAGCAATATCGGCCATTGTGTTACCAGAAATTCCAACATATCTGGGTAACTAACAGAGGACGATGTCGTATTGGCCAGCAGCAAGTTCATTATATAATTCAATTAGTTCAATTAAAAGTGGACGTTACTAAGATTTTGAATCCCCTGAAGGCACGAAAGAGAGTCAGAAAAGATTATGTATTCTTTATGTTTAGGTTGTTTTCCAATATATTTTAAGGCTGTTAATATGGTGTTTGCTTCGGCTGTAAAAAATTAGCTGTGATCTGGTAATCGAGAAGATATTCTTCTGGATCCAATGACAGTGGCACAAGCAACTGCGCCACCATTCTTGGACCCATCTGTAAATAAGGATTTATATGTGTTATATTTCGTTTTTAATTGATTAAATTCTTGTTTAGATCGTAATTAATTAGTTGGGGTTTTTTAAATGTGGTTAATTTTAGGTCGACTTGGGGCCTAACCAATTGCCAAGGAGGAGAAGAAAGAAGTCGAGAAGGAGATATATTTTCCAGCTCAATGCTGGCAGCAGAAATGAATGATCCTCACAACGAGGAGTAAAAGCGCAGCTGAACGCAGGCTTGGATTCCTTTGAATATAGTTTTGTGATGTATTATAAAGATAATTTCAGAAGGCGTTGGTTAAGAGTGAGTGAGTGACTGAGTGAGTTAAAACTTTGGCAATATTTCAGTCATATCGTGACTAAAACAACATATATATTAACAATAATTAAAGAGAGAGTATAAAATCCTGTCAACGAAGGACAGTAAAACAACTAAAAATATCACAGATATAAATGTAAAACTAGTAATTAAATCTAAAACATTTTAACTATAGAGGACAACACAATATAAAAATAGGCTATAGATCACCAGCAACTGAAGGTAGTTCACCATACTAGGGACCATGGGTCTTACAGTACCTTTGCTACCCGCATGGACCCTAGCTGGATTTACACCATCCCTTCAGCAGCTGGCGATTGTAGGAAAATGTAGCCGGAAGTTAAAAGAACAAAAATACTACGATTAAAATGTGGTAAATTTACATTTTACTTTGAAAGTTTTGGGACTTACGTACGCGTTGGTTAAGAGATGGCTCGTCGGCCCCAACATGGTTTCTCAAGAATCGCAATGGGTGATGTTCTGAACGACCCAAGACAAAGTCTAAAGCGACCGTCACGGAAAAATAAACCAATCGCTGTCAACGAAACACATGTTGTCAAACTCGAGTTTAAGAGTGTGAACATTTCAACAACTCACCACCAACCCCAATTACAGAGTTGTAAAACTGTTGTCCAGAAAAGTATGATTGGTCTCTTTTCTCACTAACTTTTCCATCTAATTTTGGGTGTTGTCAAACTCGAGTTTGACGCGTAAAGTGTTGTCAAACTCGTGTTGTTCAGAAACAACCAATCACTGTCAACGAAATTGTCACATGATGTTTTGGTCGACTGGTAAAATCGACCTACAAACACAGACTGACTAATAGAGACATGTGTTGTCAAACTTTAGTCTTCAGTGTGAATGACGCTTAAGACATTGATAGTGGATGAAATATACAAGTTTAAGGTTGCTTTTGCAGGTTCCACTATATACGATGGATCTACCATCAAGCTTTAAACGGATTAGTGCTCTATACAAATGAAGCAGGGTTGACTGGTCAGCTCCCCAATTCGAAACAACTTTTAATGAAAAGTAAAAGTCATCTTTTTCCTGCTGTTTTATTTTTGCTTGTATTTCGGGGTTTCGGGGGTTGTTTTGTTTGTTTTTGTTTGTTTGTTTTGGGGTTTTTTGTTTTGTTTTGTTTTTTTTGGGGTTTGGAATGTATAGGTCCACGATTAAGAATGTTTTTGCAAGAGTTTCATCCAGTTCATCAGCAACATCTAATTTATCAGTGAACAATTGATTTCCAGTTTTAAGAAGGTTTATGCTTAATTTAGCTCCCTTACCCATTCGTCACCACTCGACCCTTTCCGTAACCTCCGAGAAGACCCGTCCCCCTCTCAATGGACGTTATATGTGCGAAAACAAACCAGTCAGGACGCGCGTAATGATTGTGGTACTTTGATAGACATAATCCCGAGTACTTAAATCGTTTCTGGCATATGGTTGTTTAGGAAATCATGAAAAAAATACCATCCCTTTCTTATCAAATTTTATTGTATATACATACAACACTGGCTTTTGTACATTTAGTATATATACTCATTGATGTAACTTGCTTGTTACAATTCACCCTGACGAAGGGGCAAGGAATAGCCCAGAAACGTTGTGATATTGAATAAAGAAGAAGTTGTCATCCATAATATTTGCGTTTTACTTGAACACCAACTTCTAAATGCCTCTCAAGAGGCTACATTGGCACTTTAATGCAATGGTTTGCAACCAGTAACTAACAGTTGGTAGTGCTACCTGCCTACACAATAGCCACTCGATTGCAAAAGATTCGTCCTATATACACACGAGTTATAATATGCGTATCTTATGAGCTCAATACTGCCTATACACAATAACTTATTTTTCATTCATGTGCTTTATTTAAAGATTAAAGCAGACACTTATAACTTTAGTGGCGAAAACCATGGGGGATATTATCACGCAACTGCCATATCACCAATATGTGAGTGTCTAGCAGCAATGTATGTGTTTGGCATGGTACATATCCTGTATAAAGAACTAGTAATATGTATTTAGCTCACATCACTTCGATTCCTTCCCAGTGCAGGACATTTACCAGCTCAAAACACAAAAGTCTTATGATCTCTTTAAAAGTCATTGCTAAATAGATTCGAGATGTATACCCTGGAAGATTTTACAAGGTTGTAAAAGATACGTTACAGTTATACACTGATTTGCAGACCATTGTTTTGATAATAACAACAATTGTCCCTTTAGTGTATCCAGATTCACACCGTCCATTGAGCTCCGGCAGTGTGGGGTTGGTCACTGTTATTCCGGATTGGTCAAATTCGAACATGGCGGCCACTCGGCGACTACCACCCGTTTTTCCCAAGGAGTTTAGTAAGGTGTTGTTTTAATGCCAGCTGAGGTTAACAACATTCATTGGAATACATTTCTATCATAGGATCCTATGAACTCAAGCTATTATGTGCATTATCATAGATAAATTGTCAGGTTTTTCGTGTTGAATTTCAGATTCCCACAAAACTTGGTATATTATTGATTCTTTCTGATAACGAGCGACAGTTGGAAACCGTCACCACTCATAATTGTAGGGGAAACTCTGCTACATGGGGAATACAGTATCGTTGAGCCAACTTACTGCATTTGGCCATAGAAATGCGTTTGCCAACGTCGGTCAATGCTGTTAGTGTACGGGTTGGTTTGGCATACACTGCAGGGTTTTGTCACATTTTCTAAACAGTTGGTGTACGGGTTGGTCATAATACTTTTCTAAAGATACTTGTCCTATTTTACTGTGAAGTGTGAATTCAAAGACACATGTGTGATACCTGCATAAACCAAACGTTAGCTCAGTTACTTTCAGGGAGACTTTTCGCACGCTCAAAGGCACAGATTTCAGTTTGCTGCCTTGACCATGCAGAGGATGAACCCGGCATTTCTATAAAAGAACGCTGTCTGGTTCGCCTAGCTTTAAGGGAATGGCTCCTTCAAGGTGTAAACTTTGCCCAGTTTCCCCATATGGTTCTCTCACATAAAGGATATCACAGTTGTCCTCTACGAGGGGTTTACTAACTGGTATTGAAAGGAGGATACAGTTGTTCCCCTTTACAAAAAGAGGGAGTTACAACGTGCGAGCTATTGATAGCCATGACATTGAAAACGTTTTGCCAGTTTCCAGGACACTGATCCACAGGACACAGGAGTGCTTCGACCAGTTGACATCAAAACAGCAATGGGTGTAGCTGTTGAGTTGTTAGATGCCAGGATGAACCCTGATCGGTAAGTGTATATTCATCGTTTATGACTCTCCTGGTGAAAATACCACCGTTTAATGAATCTGCGATGTTATTACACATTGCTTAATACCGCGAACAATATTACATCACAATGCTAATACCATCGTCTGAATTGTGCTAGATCGTGTCTTACTCACCTATAGCTGAGAATTATCACATTGTCAGCGGTTTCACTAAATTCATTCTGCGAGGGCAGTAAAAGAATATTAAATTTGCCCCGTGTAATAGCATGTTTATGGAACCCCTGACAGATTTAGCTTCAAGATGGCTTCCACTCGTTGATACCAAATCATTCACTCATTTAACAGAAATGAGTATTAAGCCTGAGCTCGTATATTATACTCTATATAATCTACATCAAGAGTCACAACTGCCATGTTCTCTTAATTAAGATTTGTTCATTTGTTTGTGTGTAGCTTTCTGTTGAAATATTCATATTATTATAGGATATTTATATAGCGCACATACCCACGCAATAGTGCATGCTCAAGGCGCTGATATTTTTTCCCTCGATCATTTGATGTCAATCTTAACGGCACATCTTCTTATCTCAACTCCCCTGCGCAGTTATTGCGACTTTCCCATCCTTACGAGGTTCCCATTCACAGCTGGGTGGTGTACTTTGTCCAAGTTTACTGCACGTTGCTGTACCTGCAACTTGGTGTTTGCACGTATTCACGCGGCCACCATGTGGTCATATACCAACGGATTCGTGGGTTCTTTTAAGTGCACAGGGTTGTGTACTGTACACTAGCGGTTTGTGACAACTCTAAAAGAGTCTGCACACAATGTTGACTCCAAGGTTTTACACCCAGTCACAGGGGGCTCGGTACCGGCGCCTCGTGCCCGCTGGATCTCTAGCCTGGCGCCTTAGCCAGCTCGCCCACCGCGCCCCTTAGTATCCTTTTAATTATAAAGTGTTTACATTTAAAGGTGCCTTGTGATTGTGTGTGAAAACGGTAGCAACAACAAGAATGGTTGCTTTTATCATTTACAGAGGTTTTCATATGCAGACCTCACGGCCCATAGCGTATCCATGCCCACCCAGGAGGAGGTTGAGCAGATGGAGGTTCAGGGCGAGGAAGAGAGCGTGGTGTGGAGAGATTTGTCAGTCATAAAATAACCCAATGGATGAAGTGAAATTGAAGCTTCCGATAAACTATTTCTGAGAATCTACGCCCTAATATTTTATTCTCAATACAAAGAAATTTGCTTGTGGTAATATTATACATAAAATCATAACTTAAATATTTTCCAAACTACTCAGTTGCATGCAATTTCAGAGACCACACGTTTGACAAGCCAGAGAGGTCTAGAGGAAAAAAGGAAGAGAAAGGACGGGAATGTTTCCAAACCCAACGAACCTGCAAAGGAGACCACTACCTGTCCGTCCGGGAATCTCACAGAGCTTGTGAAGCCAAGATACTCCCCCATGTACGACGCGGGCTTAATTTGAATGATGTTCAGTTGTGGCTGTTTTGTGAATTACAATTATGTTAACGCTTATGAAGAAGGTCGTTTATCATGAACGACTGGCTCCAGCAGTGGATATTGCTTGTGTAAGATCAAGCGATATCTACGATGTAGATATCACTACAATCGCATCTTCATCATCAAGTACATGACCTCACAATGCTTTGACATCATGATGGACATGGCTCACAATGCTATTACGTCGTAATGTTGATGACAACACAATGCCATGAGGTCAATATGATGAGGACAGCATAAGTCTCACCGATTTCAATGATCCAAAAGTTTTGTGCTCTTAGGTTAACAATTTCTTTCCAAAACCATGATTTTTTATGATAAATGATTTCATTGATTACAGTGAAAGTGAAACTATTATCACTAAACCTAAGATATTTGCAACTTAAACCAACTCGTATTCATACATTTGATACCAAAAGACACTTTGGTGATATTATGTATATATGCAGTATAGTCCATCCAGCTGAGAATGGGTATATCCATGAGAGTGAAGATAACATGTACGAATACTCTCATTCAAAACATCAAACATCAAAAAATACTTGACGTACAAATTTCACTAACAGAACATCAACAAGTCTATTTACACCAATTATTCTGTCTACTAAATTTCACAACCGGTTCCAATGTTCACAGTCCCAAATTTGGGGGATTCAGGAAATATAAATCTACTTTTATTGAATGACAACACATATAGTGACCAATCCGTATACCGTCAAATGACCAAACCGCCCACTAGTAAACAATGAGACGTGACCAATCCGTACACTCAACTGCGAGGGGTGTCTCACAAGACGGACAATTTCAACAATTGAAGAGCAAATCTGGTAACTCTGAATATGGGGCACTGATTGGTAAGATATCAAAGAGTATTTCTCAAGCTATAATACACGTTCCTAATAACGATATTCCTATTTTTCGATGAAATTCGTGACAATGGTGGCATGATTTGATGACTCTTTGAAAACAGTGTGAACTTTAGGAAACTGAGGACTTAATAGAGCAATTGTCATTAAACCACATATATTTCAACAATTGATCTGCTTAGTTGTCGACGTATGAAATTATGAAAAATATTAAAAGGAATATTCATTACCTCTTTTGCCCATAATACTGTCTCGATCGTCCACTGATATGGGTTTCTCCAAGTTTGTTTGTAAAGCTGCAAGCAGTGGCTACCTGACCTTTCATATTAGCATCTGCCTCAGTATAGGACACCAATATGTCCACTGGCTATTTAATTTGCGAGAAACATACCCATTACATAAACTGTTATATTTGATTGCAATTTAAAGTAATTAAAACCAGTTCCAGTTATCCCTTTGATGGATAATACCTGTATGTTATCAATAAGACAAATATATATTACATTTAAAATGTAATGTGTTCTGTTCAGAGAATTGATTCTTGTGGTTTTTATTTACTACGCCGCTGTTACTCTTTAAACAATCAAAGGAACCGCCTCCGTGGTGTAGTGGTTAGAGCGTCCGCCCGGAGAGCGGAAGGTCGCGGGTTCGGTCCCCGGCCGCGTCATACCAACGGACGTTAAAATATGGTACTTGTTGGTCCCTGCCTGGCGCTCGGCATTAATGGGTACATCAAGGACTGGTCGGCTCAGAGTCAGTATAATGTGTCTGGAGTGGGGTATTCATACTTCACTGCGGTATGGTATCTCAGTGGGCTAGCACTATAAAACCAGCTTAAGTCTGGGCTACTACAAGCAGCCGCACATACACATACACACGCATGCATGCACGTCGTCATATGAGCGCAATATTCTCAAGCACGACGTTAAACCCAATTTCACCTCACCTCACCAATCAAAGGGATAACTGGAACTGGTTTTAATTAAACAGTGCGAGTTAATGCGTGACAGTTGCACTCAAGCCTTAGTTTGAGTAATACCTCGTTGAATAGAGCTGACGAGTCCTGAATTAGATCATTCCTCCAATACACGAGAGGACAAAAATTGATAGGTGTTTGAGTTGCTGGGAAAGACATCACCGGTGCGACACCAAACAATACCCACTGCATTAAAACCTGTGTGTAGAGACTATGGGACTACTTCAACATGAGGTTACAGTTGGCTACACATGCAATCCTCCACTGTCATGTTATTTAACTACGCGGACACCTCGGGTGTTGAGTTACAGATGCACTGTTTATTATTTTACGTTCACTGATAATGACTTGTATAACGGCGTAGACATACTAGGATTAAATGAGAACCCAGTAAACGCAGGCGAACTATTCGACAAGAGATGCAAATCTCAATGAAATGTAATACTTAATATGTTAACCCTTGAAGTGTTGGGCCCGTAATGGCACAAATGGTAATTGACACTCTTGTGTCAGATCTTTCCACCAATACATGGGATTTTTATTATTATTTGATACATCTTTTTCATATGAATGCATGTCAGTGTTTGCGATATTATTTTTCAAAGAGCCACCTTCAGTAACCAACACAGTTTATGCTCTTGGCGATACAACAATGGTACCAATATTGGTTTCCTGGCAACGTCGTTTAGGGTCGAGTATCGTCAGGGCGCCACAGGAACTGTCTCCAACAGATGATAGCTCCTACAAGATGATATTGGTGGATATGGAGACATTCAGCTGATGCAGCTGCCACACATGATATATGGCCATGGTAAATACGCTTCACACGTCTGTATGGACACTACAGCGACAGGAGGTAATTAGCACTAACACAGAATCGGAAATATCTCATTTTCAAATCCGACCGTTTGTTATGCCTCCTGGATAGATCCTAACAGACTCGGATACTTAACATTATACTTGATGAAGAAAGCATGACGCATTAATCAGAGGAAGCCTCTAGCATCTAGTTGTATTGTCACTGAACTAACTCAAACTGACGATGTTTTGTGACAGATTAAGGAAACTAACATTAAACTTACATAGTATGACAAATGAATTCTATCCTGTCTAGTGGCTGTTTTACAAATAAATACACTGATGTAATGTTTTTAAAATGAAATGTCTAAAGTCAGTGATTCACATAATATACTATTTTGGTATTCATATTGATTGCAATGTTTCCGGAGATCCTGAAACCAGTGAAATACGACGGGGACTCGTGGACAATGCTCGTCCTACAGCAAGAAGAGTTTAATGCTATGGTTAACATTTCATTGACTAATCGGGCAATATATTATCTGTATCTCCCTCAACTGCACCGGACGTTGTCCCTTTTATATGGTTGTCTTTGACGCTATCATTTGTGAATCGTTAATATACAACCATTGAACGTTTGTTTTAACGTCAAAAACGTCAAAACGTCAAAATCATAATACACACAGTGAGAATCCACTAAGTATAGGCGACCGAAATCAAGCAAAGCATGGGCAACGGTATTTATATCTGCCTAAACGCACGCCAATCACTTTGAAGTCATGTTATCAATTTACTGGACAGCATGTGTGTACTTTTGAGGGGAGTCAGTCACGGTAGTACGTCCCTTGCTATGGAAATGATGTTTGCTTGCATGTTTTAACGCCGGCAACATTCCACCAAAATGGCGGCTGTCAATGTTCTAGTTTAAACCAGACATTCCAGTGATTGACATCATGAGGATCGGTTTATACATCTGGGTTCGATGACAAGTATCACTAAGTCAGCAAGTCTAACCAACCGATCCTGCCTGTAAAGACACCCGGTGTTTTAGACATTTTAGTGGACTGTTGGCGGTTATTTCTTCCTTACATGATACATGGAAACTAGGTTCTTTAAACATGTCGTGGATACGGATCGTATCGTGTGTGCGTGTTTGAGGGTGGTGTGTATGCGTACACGTGGATACATATATGAGTTTTCGTATTAAGATAGATTAGCAGACTATTGCGTATACGTACATTACATTACATTTATGCGCATTTATATAGAGCTAATATCCATTAAGATAGATTAGCAGATTTTGGTTTATGGCCTGAAACAATACAGTTGTTCACGGATAGAATGACACCGTCGAACCCTGTTCCAGCAGGAGGTATGGACGACCTTGACAGTTTGCGACCTTTGACAGTATTCATTAACACGAAAAGTGTTTTATCAATAGTTTTAGAAAGCGCTTAATTATGTATGTGGAAACAATTTTGGACCTAACGAAATGTCCCAAACGGTGGTATTATTTAAAGTAACGGGTAGTTTTAAGCCTACAAGGGTTATGTCCCTTCAAATAACGATCGATAATGTTCGTCTTCGTCACTAATCATGTCAAAACGCCTTGAGTGATGTACTGCAGCAGAAATAGAAGAGAAACATTTCAAGAATAATGTATTATGATATTTACTAACATTTGGAAACCTAAATAATCTAAAGGATAATTAATTCGTTGCATGGATGTTTCCTGAGGCCGAGGCTGAAGGCCGGAGGAAATGCGACTTCAATTTGCTGTACCATCCCATACTACCTGGCAAATAGCCGTGTAACTAATACTGTTTGAGCGTGCGTCCGTTTGTGAGTGCGAGTGTGTGTATGTTTGAAAGTGTATGTGCTCATGTATATGCGGAGTGAAAGTGTGTACAAATATGTCTGCACTCGCATGTGTGTGAGAGCGTGTGTGTTGTGTGTGAGAGAGAGTCTCGTGGTTTGCGATGCTGAGGCGTCTGTGTTTATGTTTGAAAGTGTACGTGCGTGTGAAAGTGTGTACAAGAGTGAGGGGTGTGTCTGTTCGCGTGAGTGCGTGTGTGTGAGAGAGAGAGAGAGAGAGAGAGAGAGAGAGAGAGAGCGAGGAAAGAGAGAGAGAGAGAGAGAGAGAGAGAGAGAGAGAGAGAGTGAGAGAGAGAGAGAGAGAGAGAGAGAGAGAGAGAGAGGAGAGAGAGAGAGAGAGAATCTCGTGGTTTACCAGGCATACAGACCGAACAATCCCTGATCCTATTTTCGAACCTTGATTCGCCATCATTATGTTTCAGTACACTCGTAGGTGAGTCTCAAATATTTAGTCTGTCTTACCTCTCACATCAAGCTTACTGTGACTAAACAACCCATCAAGGTGTCCTCCAACCAAACCTGAGTGAATCATGGCAACTGAAACACTGAACCGAAATGCGTAACTGCCAGCGCCTTGAGCATGCACTAGTGCGTGGATATGTGCGCTATATAAATATCCAATAATAAAATGTTATTTGGATATACTCAGCTGACTAGCAAAGAAACACAAAATACTTAACGATCTGTGGGTTAATGTCGGTCAAACAAGGGAATAGTGCTGGTATCAGAGGCCGCTTGGGGCCCTACTTCACTTGAGCGTGTTTGCCTGCTGTGCCCCATTATTACATGCGTTTGAACATGCACATTTGCACATGCTTGAATCAGTAGGGCTAGAACTGTGATAGCAAACCAAGCACGTTATTTCAGTGAATGATTGAGTGAGTTAATATTTATCGCCACATCGGCAATATTTCAGCCATTGTGACGAGAACAATTAATGATTATATCATAGATCAATAAAATTAGAATTTAAAAGCCTGTTGACGAAGAACAGTAAAAGTACTAGTGTATCACATATATTCATTTAAAACTAGCAATTAAATCTAAAACATTTAAACTAGAAATGACAAGACAATGTAAAAAGAGGCTATAGATCGCCAACAACTGAAGGTAGATCACCACACCAAGGACCCATGTTATTTCAGTGAGTGAGTGAGTTTAGTTTTACGCCGCTTTAGCAATATTCCAGCAATATCACGGCGGGGACACCAGAAATTTGCTGTACACATTGTGCCCCATGTGGGAGATTCGAACTCGGGTCTTCGGCGTGACGAGCGAACGCTTTAACCACTAGGTTACCCTACCGCCTCCTGTCATTTCAAACTTTCATGTAGACTAACTAATATTACTTGTAGTATATAAATGTATCTTTACTGAAATATTCACCACTGGTTATACTTCCAAAGATGGCTCAGACCTGGGAGTAGAAACGTCACAAACAAATTTGATAAGAAGTGAATCATAATAATGGACAGCGCGTGTTGTTTGTCTGTATGCATATAAAACCTGAGAGACAGAGTTAGCTCCATAAACCCATTCCTATGAGATATATCAAAACTACGGAAACTGAGTCCTGGTACATAATCCATTAAGGAGTGAAATGAACTTAATTCCTTTGTCTTGAGATGGATGATTCAGGGTGAGGCTAAACACAAAAGGAATACTGACAGTGCCAGGTCGTAAACTTGTTTACAAATCCGTTAGTCCAACAAAGAGTTGTGAAGGACGCCGCGTGTGGATGCAGGACGCACACCTAAAAATATGATTTACTTCTTGAAGCATGGTTAAATTACATGTAAATATGATTTATTTCTTGAAGCATGGTTAAATTAGAACAATTGGTACAATGTTAGAATGTAAATTGATGATACATCAAAATGGCCTTATTTGTTAGAAGGCTACCAAACTGCTCCATTATAACACGTGTCTGCGCTTATAATGGGTTTTGCACAGACATGTTCATGTGCGATGTGCTGGTCTTATTTGATATCTTACTTCACTCTATGTTTACATATCATCAATAGGTTAGGCAACAGAGGAGAACAAAAGGTAGGGTGTGACAATTGGTATTGGAGTAAAATGCACAAGTTACATTTGTTACTCACAGAAACTCAATGTGTTTCCATACGAATGCGCCGGAAGCAAAATGAATAATCTAATAGTATAACAAATGTTTCATTTTCACACACACGCGCGCGCACGCACGCACGTACGCACGCACACAGCACGCGGGCACACCCACACATGTACACTAGCATCTTCAAACTAAGACACAAATCACGCAGTGTGCATCGAATTAAAATAGGCAATAACGACGTCGACTGGTTTCCAAATCCAGACAACGTACAACGCAACGGTAAATCACGATGCAGTTGGTATATCACATATGTGACCCTATAGTTAGGAGAAGGGCGGTATATCACATGTGACCCTGCAGTAGGAGAAGGGTGGTATATCACATATGTGACCCAATAGTTAGGAGAAAGGCGGTATATCACATATGTGACCCTATAGTTAGGAGAAGGGCGGTATATCACATATGTGACCCTATAGTTAGGAGAAGGGTGGTATATTACATATGTGACCCTATAGTTAGGAGAAAGGCGGTATATCACATATGTGACCTATAGCTAGGAGAAGGGTGGTATATTACATATGTGACCCTATAGTTATGAAAAGGGCGGTATATCACATATGTGACCCTATAGTTATGAAAAGGGCGGTATATCACATATTTGACCCTATAGTTAGGAGAAGGGTGGTATATCACATATGTGACCCTATAGTTAGGAGAAGGGTGGTATATCACATATGTGACCCTATAGTTAGGAGAAGGGTGGTATATCACATATGTGACCCTATAGTTAGGAGAAGGGTGGTATATCACATATGTGACCCTATAGTTAGGAGAAGGGTGGTATATCACATATGTGACCCTATAGTTAGGAGAAGGGTGGTATATCACATATGTGACCCTATAGTTAGGAGAAGGGCGGTATATCACATATGTGACCCTATAGTTAGGAGAAGGGCGGTATATCACATATGTGACCCTATAGTTAGGAGAAGGGCGGTATATCACATATGTGACCCTATAGTTAGGAAAAGGGCGGTATATCACATATGTGACCCTATAGTTAGGAGAAGGCGGTATATCACATATGTGACCCTATAGTTAGGAGAAGGGCGGTACATCACATATGTGGCCCTATAGTTAGGAGAAGGACGGTACATCAGTATATGTGACCCTATAGTTAGGAGAAGGACTATACATGGTATATGTGGCCCTACAGTTAGGAGAAGGACGGCACATCACATATGTGACCCTATAGTTAGGAGAAGGATGTCTTACATCACATATGTGACCCTATAGTTAGGGGAAAGGACGGCACATACATCACATATGTTGACCTATAGTTAGAGAGAAGAGCGGCACATCACATATGTGCCCTATAGTATAGGTAGGAGACAAACGGCCTATAGTTAGGAGAGACGGACGGCACATCACATATGTGGCCCTATAGTTAGGAGACGGACGGCACATCACATATGTGGCTCTGTAGTTAGGAGAAGGACGGCACATCACATATGTTGTGTATAGTTAGGAGACGGACGGCACATGTGTATGTGACTATAGTTAGGAGAAGGACGGCACATCACATATGTGACCCTATAGTTAGGAGAAGGACGGAACATCACATATGTTGGCCCTATAGGTAGGAGAAGGACGGCAACATCACATATGTTGACGTGTAGGTAGGAGACGGACGGAACGTCACATATGTTGACGTATAGTTAGGAGACGGACGGCACATTGTAATATGTAGACGAAGATGTGTATAGGTAGGAGACGGACGGTACGTTGATAATGTTGACGTTAGTTAGGAGACGGACGGCACGTTGTATATGTTGACATGTTAGGAGAAGGTCGGCACGTTGTATATGTTGACGTATCGGTAGGAGACGGACGGTACGTTGTATATGTTGACGTGTAGTTAGGAGACGGACGGTACGTTGTAAATGTAGTGAAGATGTGTATAGGTAGGAGACGGACAGTGCGGTGACCGAATAATAGACGGAGATTGATTTATATTCACATATCACGTGATGATTCCTCTCTGAAGAACGGGGGCTGTCTTGTGGGAGGAGCAACAGTCCGGACTAGGATATATCATTATCACCAAGACATGGACTGTTAGCAGCATGTAGCAGAAGGCGTCAGGCGATTCTTCATCAACGGTGCGCTGAGACTTGAGACATCGCTCGCTAGTGTAGCTCTTTAATTTGGGAATGAACGTCTTGAACAAAGGTAACGTCTTAAGATATTTCAATATATTTTATGGCAACTCTGTCTAAACTTAAAACAAATATTAAGTTAAATGTCTTGATTTGTGTATTACTGGATTATTTAAAAAAAATTACTTTTATTGTCCGAAGCCTAATTTGAATCACATAAATTTTGTATTTCGGTGGCACTCCTAGAATATTTAAAAGTGTAGAAACATGTTTTAAGTCAAACGTTTCCCGAACCAGTCTTCGGTAACCACATTTTATCAACAATGTCAGCTTTTGTCATTTACAATTATACCCCTTTACTTGGGACACGGGACCTCACACGAGTACGCTAATATCTTGCCCCATCGTCCGCCGTCGTCCTACCATGTGTTATATGTAGAATGACGTTCCAGGTATTCCCAAATGAAAAGCAGGATTCCCAGCATAATAGTTGGCAATATAATCTCATGTTAACGTAGGAAGGTGGCAAAATATTGATGCATCTCTAAAAAAATTGTCCTGTATGTAAAGTAGATTTAGAAGATAAATATCACTTTTTGTTGCAATGCCCAGCTTATAAAGAACTTCGGGATAGATTTTTGCCTAAGAATTTTAATAGAATATGATATCGGTTAGCAATTTCCTTAAACAAAACAAAACTGAAGACACCTGTGGCTTTCATACGTAATAATGATTTTGATGATTTTGATGATGATGATGATGATGATGATGATGATAATGATGATGATGATGATGTTTAGAAGTGTGTATAAGTGTCAACCTACATGAAATGTTTCAAATATACAGTAAATCCTAATCAGGAAATACCTATGAGAACATTAGGTTTACAAGTGTATGTGTGTAATATATGTTATATTTAAATTACATTTCTCATTAAAGTTCAGATTCTAGTACTTTTGTTACGCTGAGTCTCATACGGTATTCCAACCTTTACTATTTAAATATGAATGTATTCATGTATGTATTTCCTGATCAGGATGTATTGTTTTTGACACATGTCTTTACTATATGCAGTAAGCCACAAGCAGGCAGGCACACAAGGACACACGTACACTATATTGAATACCGTAATACAAATCATGTATCTGACTGTAACGATAACACATTAATTAGACAGACTAAGCAAGAAACACATTACGACGAGACATTAGCCTTGACTCAGCCAAAACGATGGATGAACACCTGTGTTATGTTAAATAATGAGCTCAGACAAATGTGATTATCGTGATATCCGTGAAGATCATTACTGCGGGTGACACAGTGACTCTGGTTGATCATAACTGTGCATGGACTGTGGAGTTGGACTTCTCAAGAACAAACAACTTAATACATTTCAGGGCGATTAATGTAGGCCTTTACGTTTCTGTTTGTCTCTAAATGTTTATGTTTTATGGTCAACAAAGAGGAAGTTCCTTATCCTCGACCTCCTCAGTTCAGATGTCAACACCTCTTCCTCATCTCCTTTACGTGGATGACCTGGAACCTTCTGTCAGGGGAGAATCTATATTGAAAAAAAACCCAGACCTTGTCTGGTCCCTTTCCATTGACATTAGCATGTCCATTGGGACAACAATGCAACATTTTTCTTCAGAAATATGGACAGAATAGTGATTTTCCACCAGGTTACTTCAGGAAGTATTTATTGATCACCTCGTGGAAAGCCAGACCTACACTTACTTAGGGATGCAGGTTAGAAACAAACTCCAGAATGGTTATATATCGGACAAATAACTGGTAGAATACAGAATGTTTACTAAAGAATGTTAAGAGTTAATAGCGAAATGCTTGCAGTAGTCCTATAATAGCCTTCAATCGTTATATTTACCAATTTGTTACGGAAAGGCGTGGTTTGATTAACGTGGATGCTCTTCGTGACGGAATGTTACTGCGCACGTTTGCACATCAATTATGCATTTCTCTGGACTCGACCCGTGAAGGTCCGGGTTAGAATATTGGCCTTCAGTAACCCATGCTTGTCGTAAGAGGCGACTAACGGGATCGGGTGGTCAGGCTCGCTGACTTGGTTGACACATGTCATCGGTTCCCAGTTGCGCAGATCGATGCTAATGCTGTTGATCACTGGATTGTCTAGTCCAGACTCGATTATTTACAGACCGCCGCCACATAGCTGGAATAGTGCTGAGTGCGGCGTAAAACTAAACTCACTCACTGATAATGTGCCGCAAACACATGAATACATGTACAGTTATACTCTCCCTCTTTCTTATAATCTATGAGAAATGCATCTCCTTCGGGCCTGTGGCCTTAAGACTGAATAAACCCCCAACACTTCGGTCTGTATGCCTGGCAAACCACCTCTCTCTCTCTCTCTCTCTCTCTCTCTCTCTCTCTCTCTCTCTCTCTCTCTCTCTCTCTCTCTCTCTCTCTCTCTCTCTCTCTCTCTCTCTCTCTCTCTCTCTCTCTCTCTCTCTCTCTCTCTCTCTCTCTCTCTCTCTCTCTCTCTCTCTCTCTCTCTCAGCTTGAAGAATTTCTCCTATGTCTCTTACCCTCTCTCTCAGCTGGAAGAATTTGTCCTATGTCTTTTATTAATAATCCTTTGTTATTGCAGCGCAGCTTCCCAGATGAACATCGCCCAGATGGTAGCAGGATCAAATAAAACTGCTTTCAGTCTACCTTTGGTTGATATCTATCAACACACCTCTGGTTGCTGGTAACTTGAAGACTGTTCCCATACTTTGTTTGACAGTAGCACTTGGTAGCAATCAACGTGTTTTTTATAATGGATCACGGTAATGAAACTATAGTTCTCACAGACGCAGCAACAGTTACGACGGCGATAAATGGAATAGTCAACGCATGGTGCATTTTAGGGAACATCGTCATCATCGTTATCATTTGCAAGACGCCCGGCATGAGAGGATTCTCTGGAGCTCTCATAATAAACCATACTGTAGCTGATGTTCTTCAAGAATGTGTCACTCAGTGCATCATATATATGTATGTGGTTCGTCCTCGCATAGTTCAACTTGACATATGTTTTCGACTTGGTATTCTTGCTCTAAGTGGCGTGATCTCCCACAGCTTAAGTGCCGTTTCAGCAAACCTCTACCTGGCGATATGCAAGCAACAGCAGTATCGTCGCATGGTTACATGGAAACGGGTGTTTGCCTTCCTGGGTTGGTCCTGGACTTTCAACATTGCTCTTTCCTCTCTGTACCACCTCGTACCGTCATTCTACACAGTGGATTACAGTGCAGATACAGATATCGTGTACATGAATATAACGCAATCTAACTGTTGGTTTCTCGTTCTCCATGGGATCAACGTATTTGGTATCCCATTCTGCACAGCAACGACTTGCTTCTTGAAAATTCGATCCGTTGCGAAACGCCCCACCATTGCCACCATTGGTCCCAAAACAACGCAAAGAAGGTGCAGCTGTCTCAGATGGTTCACGTCTTCACCATCATCTACCTCCTCACTTACGTCCCCATCGCAATCGTCGCCTCAGCCAAAATTAAGATGCAAGGTATTAAGGCAGTTCTGTGGACAGTTAACGCTTCCTATCATGTCACCAAACTGTTTCTTTACTTCAAACTGTACAGGCCTCTCCGAGAGACGGCGAAGGTTATGTTCTTCAAGTCCTGTCTTGAACCGTGTAGGACCAACACAGCATGAACAAGCTGCCTCTGTGGTAACTACTGGGACCACCTTAGATGCCAGTCGTTGTTAAGTGGTGCTTTACCTAGTGGACTCTTACACCTCATGCTGTATTGTACCTAGGTATGTTAAGCAGGACAATAGCTAGTGGACTCTTACACCGTGTGGTATATTATACCTAGTCGTGCTTAATTATTCAATACCTAGTGATCTCTAACACATCTTGGTGTATTGTACCTAGTGTTGTGTTGAGCAGTATGTTGACAGGACATAGTGGTCTCTAATACCTTGTGGTGTTAATGGCAGTATCTAGTGAGTGAGTGAGTTAAATTTAAGTCACGTTGGCATTATTTCAGTCATACTGTGACTTGATAAAGTTATATACTTCAATGAAACTTTTAGACAAAACATTCCCAACTAAAAGCTGTCAACAAAGGACAGTGAAGCAACTTGATGATAACATATAGAGATTTAAAGGTAGTATGAAAATCTAAACCGCTTTTGCTAAAAACGACAATGCAATATAAAAACGGCTACACAGGCTTTCAATACATTTGCTTCCGGCATAGGCTCTGGCTGGATTTACACCATCCATTCCTTCAGATGTTAGCAGCTGTAAACAAAACTAGCCATACATTAAACTTAAGAGATAGTGGTAGATCTAAATCTACTTTGAATGTTTCGGGACTTTGGTACCCTCCCAAGGGGCAATATTTGACGATACTTTAATCGCCTTTAAGGATACTGCAACTAACAATCTCGGTTGCTAATTTAAACTACCAATTATAAAAGTACACCAATCTACAAAACGATCAAACGACAATTAATATTATTAAAAGATCTATAACCGTTGTTACACTGCAATATTTATCCCCTGTAATGGAAAATTCAACACAGTCAATCAGGACATGCTTGGCTGTGATTCTGTTACCACAAGGGATGCAAAACGGAGGTTCCTCACCTTCTAATAAATATTCATGAGTGTATCATGTGTGGCGAATGTGCATGCTGACCTCCTCGAATCTGGACTGAAAACTCAAGTAGGTGTAACCAAGAAAGGTTTTATTTTATTGAATTCATTGATACCTACCTGGGTATAGCACTTTCATTTGCATTAGATCCTGGATGTAGCTTCTAATAACGGGTTTCTAGTAACTGTACGGTATGGGACTTAGTGCCACAGATTTGTTGAGTGCTGTCTATGCAGCAGAACCATCTATTCTCTCAACTGACATTCCAACTTGTCTAGGTAACCAACAGAACCATCTATTCCCTCAACTGACATTCCAACTTGTCTAGGTAACCAACAGAACCATCTATTCTCTCAACTGACATTCCAACTTGTCTAGGTAACCAACACAACCATCTATTCCCTCAACTGACATTCCAACTTGTCTAGGTAGCCAACAGAACCATCTATTCTCTCAACTGACATTCCAACTTGTCTAGGTAACCAACAGAACCATCTATTCCCTCAACTGACATTCCAACTTGTCTAGGTAACCAACAGAACCATCTATTCCCTCAACTGACATTCCAACTTGTCTAGGTAACCAACAGAACCATCTATTCCCTCAACTGACATTCCAACTTGTCTAGGTAACCAACAGAACCATCTATTCTCTCAACTGACATTCCAACTTGTCTAGGTAACCAACAGAACCATCTATTCCCTCAACTGACATTCCAACTTGTCTAGGTAACCAACAGAACCATCTATTCCCTCAACTGACATTCCAACTTGTCTAGGTAAACCAACAGAACCATCTATTCCCTCAACTGACATTCCAACTTGTCTAGGTAACCAACAGAACCATCTATTCCCTCAACTGACATTCCAACTTGTCTAGGTAAAACCAACAGAACCATATATTCCCTCAACTGACATTCCAACTTGTCTAGGTAACCAGCAGAACCATCTATTCCCTCAACTGACATTCCAACTTGTCTAGGTAACCAGCAGAACCATCTATTCCCTCAACTGACATTCCAACTTGTCTAGGTAACCAACAGAACCATCTATTCCCTCAACTGACATTCCAACTTGTCTAGGTAAACCAACAGAACCATCTATTCCCTCAACTGACATTCCAACTTGTCTAGGTAAACCAACAGAACCATATATTCCCTCAACTGACATTCCAACTTGTCTAGGTAACCAACAGAACCATCTATTCTCTCAACTGACATTCCAACTTGTCTAGGTAACCAACAGAACCATCTATTCCCTCAACTGACATTCCAACTTGTCTAGGTAACCAACAGAACCATCTATTCCCTCAACTGACATTCCAACTTGTCTAGGTAACCAACAGAACCATCTATTCTCTCAACTGACATTCCAACTTGTCTAGGTAACCAACAGAACCATCTATTCCCTCAACTGACATTCCAACTTGTCTAGGTAACCAACAGAACCATCTATTCTCTCAACTGACATTCCAACTTGTCTAGGTAACCAACAGAACCATCTATTCCCTCAACTGACATTCCAACTTGTCTAGGTAGCCAACAGAACCATCTATTCTCTCAACTGACATTCCAACTTGTCTAGGTAACCAACAGAACCATCTATTCCCTCAACTGACATTCCAACTTGTCTAGGTAACCAACAGAACCATCTATTCCCTCAACTGACATTCCAACTTGTCTAGGTAACCAACAGAACCATCTATTCCCTCAACTGACATTCCAACTTGTCTAGGTAACCAACAGAACCATCTATTCTCTCAACTGACATTCCAACTTGTCTAGGTAACCAACAGAACCATCTATTCCCTCAACTGACATTCCAACTTGTCTAGGTAACCAACAGAACCATCTATTCCCTCAACTGACATTCCAACTTGTCTAGGTAACCAACAGAACCATCTATTCCCTCAACTGACATTCCAACTTGTCTAGGTAACCAACAGAACCATATATTCCTCAACTGACATTCCAACTTGTCTAGGTAACCAGCAGAACCATCTATTCCCTCAACTGACATTCCAACTTGTCTAGGTAACCAGCAGAACCATCTATTCCCTCAACTGACATTCCAACTTGTCTAGGTAACCAACAGAACCATCTATTCCCTCAACTGACATTCCAACTTGTCTAGGTAACCAACAGAACCATCTATTCCCTCAACTGACATTCCAACTTGTCTAGGTAACCAACAGAACCATCTATTCTCTCAACTGACATTCCAACTTGTCTAGGTAACCAACAGAACCATCTATTCCCTCAACTGACATTCCAACTTGTCTAGGTAACCAACAGAACCATCTATTCCCTCAACTGACATTCCAACTTGTCTAGGTAACCAACAGAACCATCTATTCCCTCAACTGACATTCCAACTTGTCTAGGTAACCAACAGAACCATCTATTCCCTCAACTGACATTCCAACTTGTCTAGGTAACCAACAGAACCATCTATTCTCTCAACTGACATTCCAACTTTGTCTAGGTAACCAACAGAACCATCTATTCCCTCAACTGACATTCCAACTTGTCTAGGTAACCAACAGAACCATCTATTCCCTCAACTGACATTCCAACTTGTCTAGGTAACCAACAGAAGACGATGTCACATTGGCCAGTAACATGATCATTTCGCAATTCAAGAATTTCTGATTAAAAGTGGATGTTGATTTGACATGGTTTTTAAATGGCCTGCAGGCAAGAAAGAGAATCTGAAAATATAATGTACTATTGACATTTAGTCTGTTTATTGATACATTTAAGAGAAGATAAAATGACGTTGAAATTGTTCAGCAATCTAGAAGAAACTGTTCTGGATCCAATGATAGTAGCACTAGCAGCTGAGCCATCATCAATTTGTAAGTAGGATAAGTGTTTCTTAATTGATTGTATCCTTGTTGATAGATTAGTTGCTTGGTTTCAGATTATTTAAGGTTCGTTAATGTAAGGTCCACCTCTGGTCTTACCAATTGCCAAGGAGGAGAAGAACGCAGACCGACAAGGATATATTTTCAAGGTCGATATTTGCATCTGAAATGAATGGTTTAATACTTATTCCTGGAGGTGGAATAAGAGTAGACTTCTTATTGTACAGATCCTCATAAAGAAGAGTAAAACCACAGCTGAACGCAGGGTTGGATTCATTTGAATATAGTTTTGTGATGTATTGTATAGATAATTTCAGACACCAATTTCAGAGTCAAACTGTTATCGAGAAATAGGATCCGTCTTTAATCTCACCAGCGTTTTCATCAAACGTTGGGTGTTGTCAAACTCGAGTTTGACGTGTGAAGTGTTGTCAAACTCGTGTTGTCCAGAAACAACCAATCGCAGTCAATGAAACTGTCACGTGATGTTTTAGTCGACTGGTCAAATCGACCTACAAACACAGACCGAACTAATAGAAACATGGCGCTCAAATGACAATCGTGTTTGACGTGTGAAAACTTTTAAACTCTTACCAACATGTGTTGTCAAACTTTAGTTTGCAGTGTGAAGACCGCTTGAGACCTTGATAATGGATGGAATATAAAGGTTTTAGGTGTTTTTGGCGGCTTCACCATAAATTCTATTATCGAGCTTAGAACGCGTAAGTGCTCTTTGAAAATTAAGCACGGTTGACTAGTCAGTTCCCCTATTCGAAAAGAACTTTAATAAGTCTAGTGCCTTCAGTAATGTACTCTTTAAATATTTGATGTTGGGTAGAAAGGTCAGAAGTTGGTCTAATATTATACCTAGCAATTTAGCTTCTTTCCAACTTTAACAAGTGTACCATTGAAATTTCAGGTTTTGAGTGATTTGCATTTTCTACAAAGTGGACGCTCTTTTTCTAAATCAAAACGATTTACACCGCAGGTTGTTCGATTACAATTATGGATTGCAAGTACTCAAGTTAAACTAACCATGCACTCTATAGATTTTGCAAACGAAGCTGGTCAGTGAAATAGGTCTATAATTTGAGGGATCGGTATGATCACGCCCCGGTTTGAGTAGGGGCACAATTATGGCATCACGGCAAAATTTACCATATTTTTCCAAATTTTATCTAATATACTTAATACAGTTTCTAAACATTGTTCTGGTAAAGGTTTCAGGAGTTGATAATATATGTTATCACCTCTTGAGGCAGTATCATGAGCTTGTTCAATGGCAGTGTGGAGCTCATGAATAGAAAATATTGCATTATAATCTTTTATAATCTTTTATTCCAATTGAAAATAAATAGTCTTTTTCAAGCTGTTAGTTTTGGATGGATAGTTTCACGATGGGTGAGTGAGTGAGTGAGTGAGTGAGTGAGTGAGTTTAGGTTTACGCCGCACCCAGCAATATTCCAGCTATATGACGGCGGTCTGTTAATAATCGAGTCTGACCAGACAATCCAGTGATCAACAGCATGAGCATCGATCTGGGCAATTGAGATCCGATGACATGTGTCAACCAAGCCAGCGAGCCTGACCACCCGATCCCGTTAGTCACCTCTGACGACAAGCATGGGTTACTGAGGATTCATTCTTACCCGGACCTTCACGGGCGTTTCACGATGAAGAATGTTTTGCAAGTGTTGCACCTAGTTTATTAGCAACATCTGATTTGTCAGTTAACAATCGGTCTCCAGTTTTGAGAAGGCGTATGCTTTATTCAGTGCCCTTAGCCTTCGTAACCTCCATTTCCAGAGGTTCAGAGGCAATTATTTCTTGGCTTTCTGCAATTGTTCATGTCTGACAACGAGCGCGATCTCGAAATATTCCACGGCATGTGTTTAGTGTACTGTGCAGTGAGAGTCGAGTGAGACAACAACCGGGACATTTACAAACCGCTTTAAACCAAGCAGACTGACGGATTGTTGTCTCCGTACACACTCAAGTAGGAGCGAGCCACGGCGAAGTCGAGTGACGTTTTTACCTTTCTCGACAGGCACCTTTGATGCCCATGGATATAGCAAACGGGTTCAGTTTGAGTGAGTTACCATCAGAAGATGAAATGACTACAAATCGTACACAGTAATCTTTCAGTTCATCGTGGACAGTAATCTCTTTAGTTCAGGCGCAATTTCTTCATCAGACGATATGGAATCGACATGACGACGTTTGGTTTTTCGCGAATCAGAGTTGGTTGAGAGACCTTGTTCCCCACCCGCCATCGAATGTCAACAGAGGACGATGTTGCTGATGTCTCCAGTCTCCATCATCAGAGCTGCAAGGTTGCAATCGTCTAGCAAATTTACAGGAATAGCTATATATTTAGCTACCAAAGTGACTGCCCAGCATTTAACAGAACTTTGGAGACATATAGAACTCAGAGGTTGACATTAACCATATGGCCCATGAGCCACCGCCTTCTGACATAGGACTCAAGGCAAAAGTCATTCATTTATTTTGAAAATATTAAGCCCAAACACAAAAGGACGATATTAGACTCCAAAGAATCAAATGTCTAACACAGGGCTTGACATGACCAGCAGTTTACTAGAACAGGGTCCATTCTACCACCTGTCTAGGTGAAGTCACGGTCATAGTGGTGTGTTGGGCAACAGAAACACCTGGTCCTGGCTATAGTGCCCTCAACCACCAGAATCCCTCCCTCAAACGACATAGGGTCGCAACCCACGGCAAACAGATTGCCCGATTTGGTGGCTTCTTACTCCAACAATGGGGTGCTGTAGACCCATTCTGCGCGGGTCCACACGGGGAAGAGCTATTACCATTACCCAGTACTCACCTCGAGGAGGTTGCTCTTCACGAGTGTCACAATATCTAGTGACTCTACCACCTTGTGGTGTATTGTACCTAGTGTTGCGTTCAGCAGTACAACACCTAGTGGTCGCTAACACCTAACACCTTGTGGTGTATTGTACCTAGTGTTGCGTTCAGCAGTACAACACCTAGTGGTCGCTAACACCTAACACCTTGTGGTGTATTGTACCTAGTGTTGCGTTAAGCAGTACAACACCTAGTGGTCGCTAACACCTAACACCTTGTGGTGTATTGTACCTTGTGTTGCGTTCAGCAGTACAACACCTAGTGGTCGCTGATACCTTGTGGTGAATTATACGTAGCGGTATTAAATAGTACAACACCTAGTGGTCGCTGATACCTTGTGGTGAATTATACGTAGCGGTATTAAATAGTACAACACCTAGTGGTCGCTGATACCTTGTGGTGAATTATACGTAGCGGTATTAAATAGTACAACACCTCGTGGTCGCTGATACCTTGTGGTGAATTATACGTAGCGGTATTAAATAGTACAACACCTAGTGGTCGCTAATACTTTGTGGTGAATTATACGTAGCGGTATTAAATATTACAACACCTAGAGGTTGCTAATACCTTGTGGTGAATTATACGTAGCGGTATTAAATAGTACAACACCTAGTGGTCGCTAATACCTTGTGAATTATACGTAGCGGTATTAAATAGTACAACACCTAGTGGTCGCTAACACCTAATACCTTTGGTGTATCGTATATTGTCGCTCTACCTATAGTTTGGCATGAAATGCATGTGGACCCGGTTTTTGTAAATATCTCATACTGTCAACAAAATAAACAGCAGAACGTAGACGGCTTGCAGAGGGAGGGAGCCAATGATCTGTAACAGCGGCAGTGTTGGGTCATAAAGGTCAACGTTCGTCAATGTAGGTCAGCTATGCACTTGACAGGTATGAAGAGGTGTTCATTTCTAGCAAATAGCTGGCGAATGACATCTCTGATGACCCTGATGTCAAAAGAATCTAACTTTGGATGCCTACCTTTTTGTACAAGGTTTTGTTTATTGGTTGTTGGTTTATTTTTCACAATTTTTAGCACGATGTTCTTTTTTCATGCCAAGAGCAAATGTTGTACGTTTCATGTAATCCGACACCTTATAAATCGGTTTGCTACGTTTGCTCTATTTTTAAAAAAAAAAAATTCAACACATTTCTAATTAAACGTTTAGCATCATCTGAATAAGCTTTCATGATGACAGCTAGAAGTAGTCAATGTGAATGATCCAAACGGTGTATCACTGTGCAGTGCACATGTAACTATCATGAACTGCACGTGCATTGACCTTTATGACCCAACACTGCCGCTGTTACAGGTCATTGGCTCCCTCCCTCTGCAAGCCGTCTACGTTCTGCTTTTTATTTTGTTAACAGTTACATGGACAGATTCTTTAATACAAATGCATAAAATCGGTGATTTACAATGTGATTAGGTTGTCTGACAAAACATCCACTTGCACAGTTTGATATCGATTGGGTCATTGGATGAAGAGATATTTAAAAAACCTGGGTCCACATGCATTTCATGACAAACTATAGTGATATCTAACCACTCTTGGCGTATATTACCTAGCTGTATTAAATAGCGTAGTGCCCAGTGGATTCTACCACCTTGTGTTTTGTCTTACTGCCTCTGGGGTCTGTAAGCTATTGGTGTCAAGTACCTGCCGGCATGTATTACCTACTTGTCTCCAGCACTAGATCGTATATAGTATTTGCTGCTTCATATCACCTATTGGTTCCTTGTATTTTCATGTGTCAATACTTGATGTTGAGTATATTCACGCAGCTGTTACCTATTGACATCAAACATCGTAGTCTTTTTCCTTCTGGCGTCAGATACGCAACCGAAGTCCGGTTTATACTCGTGGCAAGTACCTTGTGATGTCTAGTACCTGTTAATGGATTGTAACTGGTGACGTCAATTAAACAATTGGAATCTGGCATATACTGGTCTGAAAACATTGTGACGTCAATAACAACGTGTTGTAACCTTTTAGAACTTAATAAAGAGAACTATCGGAATCACCAGAAAATTTATTGTTTTATGTAATAAGCTATACACATAGCATATATATCACAATAAAACAGATGTGCCTAATCTAGACTTTTTAGCTGCAATCCAGTAATAAGTTTAATAAGGTGCTGTTTCTAGTAAAATGATAATAAACTCATAAATTGTTCGTGTTTTCATGCGTGTATGACAAGATATTACCTGGCCCGATGACCGCATATCGGCCCGTTAGGTGGTCTGAAACATTACTGTTATTTATACTTTGATATATATCGTTAGTACTGTATTATGTTTGCTTGGTAAAATTATGGTATTGTTGATAACTATGAAAGTGTTTGTACTTTGAAAAATAGTTGTTGCTCTATAGATGATTTCGTTGGCCTGAACCTGTTGATGAAGTATCTGAATCAAAATCCATTTCAATTGGCTCGTGTCTATTCCATCAGTAGCAGTACGTACGTCCAGCTTCAAGCCTTTAGCCATACTTCTTCGGTGTTTCTAACAAAGACAGCGTTTATCAACCCTTCGACATGTGTGAGCGTGAATGTAGTGTCATGCCTTGCCACGAGCTCAAGTGGTTGGGCGCGTAAGTAAAACAATGGTTTGTGTTGCTGGGGTACCTGTCTGTACCTTTACTGGTTTCCAATTCAGACCAAATGTTCTGCATGACCTGAATGGTGTCCATGGTTTTCATGTATGGCGCTACAGTATCTGGTTCCCAGACGTGATGATCAATGGCGCTATCTATGACAATGACACTAGGGTTGTATTAGAATCGGTTGTGGATCATGTTCCAAGAAACACCATTCATTCCCTAATGAACATCACCAGCTATAGTTTTCGATGAATGCACAATGCAATTTAGGATTATTTCCATTTTCTTTGTAAAGTACAGATTCTAGTACTTTTGTTATTGAGTCCCATCCGTGTTTTCGAACCCACACCCCCAGAGTCAGGCACCTAATCGTCAGCACACAGGGTTTGGCGGCTGACTTTGTGTGTTGGCGATTAGGTGCCTGACTCTGAGGGTATGGGTTATAATCCCGAATGGGTCCCAACAAAAGTACTAGCTATAGAATCTGTACTTTACTAAGAAAAATGTAATCCCAAATATAACATACTTTATATAGTTTTCGCCTCGAAACATATCCAACATCCATCAGAAAGTGTCCGATCACTGGTTCCGGCGTGCAGAACAACAACTGGATTACCGAACCTGATGGTACCATGGTTGCTTTGTCATCTCACAGCAGCCCCATGCAGTCAGTGGAATTTTTACTCATCTTGGTTTCATCACGGTAATGAATCGGGACTGTTATTAATGATGCGGGGATAACGTGACAGTTAGGAATACTTTCCCCTGCTCGTTCCCCGCCACTTGTAGAGTATTCAGGCCCTACAGTTCATGTTGAGCAAATTATGTAGTCAGCGAACCATTAACTGTGTCTTCATTGACTTCTGAATTCATTCTATTACCAGTTGACGAGATGCCTGCTGATCCAAAAATGTCTACACTGTAGGCCAAGACACCTGCTTTGTTGGTTTCATTTATCACACCAACGACTTCTTTTTATGAAAGCATGGGTAGTTCGGTGAAACAGTGATACAATAATACAGTCTAGACAGTGAGGAACTGTTCTACAGTAATTCACTTAAGAGTGGCCGAAACAATGTTACTTAAATTCTAAATCTGACTCCATGAAAACTGTATTTGTCCAAACGCTGGGCATCCACTAACAAGAGTTGGGAGTGCCTCAGTAACTGCAGGATGTGCAGGGGTTGGTCCCCAGCAGCAAACAGAAAGTCTTCTGATTGCCTTATCCGGCCTGCAGACTTAATCCATCCTCAACACACTGCACGTAAACCCAGTGCATCGGTCACTCAGGGAGCCTTCCCTTGAAAACACTGAGCCTGTGCCAATTTCATGTAGCACTTTGTTTAGATGACACTCATTTTTTTAACTGTCCAACAGTACAGACCCATCAACAAAAGCAACATTGACATTAAATTGCTTACGCAAACTGTCGAATGCCCTGTGTTTATTCTGAGTTTTAACATGATCTTCAAGAAATTCATTGGACAACCAATTATGTGCCAAAGTGCGCAATGTAATTCTGGCATGAAGGGCATCCACATCAATCAAACCACGTCCTTCCATAACAAATTAATAAATACAAACTACTGAGGGTAAGAAAGGGATGGTGGCATCATGAATCTTCGTGTGACGGTGTCAAGACTCTAAATCGTTTATTTTGTTCAATCAACAACACCAAACATAAAAGTACAGGGCCGACACAGCATAACTCTCTGTGGATTTTTCTCTGTTGCCAGTATTCAGCTCTGTTCTTAAGTCTACCTTTTTATTCTGCCCTACATTTATTCTATATATTCTAGACATTCTAGAGTTCGTGTCTAACCTGCCACCCAAGGTACATGTGCGTTTGGCCTTCCATGAGATGATCAGTACCTTCTCCCCATACCTTTTCTATCTTACCATGCTTTAGGTAGAGAATGTTGTATTTGTCGAGTCCAAAGGACATGCCAAGGAGGATATGGGGTTTTTCAGTGTGGAATCTCCCATGGCACTAAGCCCCAGGTCATCCATGTAAAGGAGGTGAGTAAGAGGTGTTACGGATCTCTGCTGAGGAGGTCCTGGATGATAACCTTCTTCTTTGCTAAGCAAGAAACTTAAAGGATTTAATGACAAACAGGAAAAGCAAAGGACTAAAGGAATCGCCCTGAAATATTCCTCATCTTCTGAAGACAGTACCTGCCCAAGTTGCGTTCACTACCAATTTCTTAAATATTTGAGTAACACAAGAAAATGCTAAAGGACTTCAATGTTCCATTCGTGAGGTACAGAATACCAGAATAATGTTCTGCAATCTGTCCAATACATGGGTCAGTGAGTTAAAATTCACATCGGCAATATTTCCGCCATACCTGACGAGAGTAAATTATACGATATTAAATATATTCTTACGATATATAATACGGTCGTCAGAGGACAGCATAACAACTAGATTATCACATTTTAATGAAACTAGCTTGAGAACATGTTAAATACTAAACTGTCAATTAACAACACGATATATAGATGGGGTAGAGGTCGCTAGCAGCCAAAGTTAAAGCCACTTGATCTTCAGTAACCCATGCTTGCCGTGAGAGGCGACTAACGGGATCGGGTAGTCAGGCTCGCTGGCTTGGTTGACACATGTCATCGGTTCCCAATTGCGCAGATCGATGCTCATGCCGTTGATCACTGGATTGTCTGGTCCAGACTCGATTATTTACAGATCGCCGCCATATAGCTGGAATATTGCTTAGTGCGGCGTAAAACTAAATTCACTCACTCACCATAGCAGGGACCTTGGGGACTTACAATACCACTGCTTCCTGCAACGTTTTCCCTGTTGGATTTAGGTCACCCCTTCAGCTGTTAGTGACTTACGCAAGGTTAGACATTTAACTAAACACATATACTGCGAGTACAAACTGTGGCAGATTGTCTTAGGAAGACAATATTTTACAGTACTTCAACCCCCATCAAGGGCATGGCCACTAAGATTCAGTTGATAGTCATATACTACCGTTTTAATAAAATATTTAACCATATACATCAAAATTTATGGATTAATTTTTTATTTTTAAAACTGATGTAACATTGAAATATATATTGCTTACGATGACAATACATCGAGAGGTTATGATGGTCAGCTTTTCCGTCTTCCTTGTGGGTACGGCCTGTCATTAGAATACAGAAGCAAAGTATGCATGGTTCCTTTGATATCGGTACCACATTGTAAATGGTTAATGTCATGGGCCAAGTTTATTATAAATCACGGCGTGTCCGCAGATCTTTCACGTTTACGACGTTGCTGGAACCTACGAGCATGGATATGATTCTGTGGACCGGGAACTTGAGGTGACAGGCACGCCCAAAGGGACACAACTCTTCACAGCTAACTGGTCGCCAATGCTCGGCAGTCATATTTTTTGTTCTAAATTTAGCCTCATTCAGTTCGGGGAAAGTATACACTCCAAATGATGAGCAATGTGAAAACCGTAAATGCTAATACAGAAGAAAGAATGAACGTCGATAGTGCTGTCGGGTTAATCTCACCAAACTGGGCAATGCTGTGTTCCCTTTGTTTTCGTGAAATTAATTTAACCACGGTAATCCTGAAATGGATCTATGTGTTGACTGAAAGTATGAATAAATGAAATATAAGTCCTTGATTCTGGCTGTTCAATCATAGATGTCAAATCCGAGTAACAGTCTCTGATTGAGACAGGTTGTCTAAGGTTTGCGAAAGACAACGTTTATAGAACATTGCCAGTATGCTTTGGTTTGGTTTTCGTTTAACGCCGCACTCTGCAACATTCCAGCTGTGGCGGCGGTCTGGATATAATCGAGTCGGGACCACACAATCCAGTGACCAACAGCATGAGCATCAATCTACGCATACGATGACATGTGTCAACTAAGTCAACGAGCCTGTAACCGGTTCCCGTTCTGACCCGGATCTCCATGGGTATTGTCGGTATGCATTTTGAAACCATGAAATACACAAGTGCACGCTACATAGTTGAATTCCTGACACAGCAATATTCACCGTTTTTTAAATTTAAAGAGAATTCATTTTGTTTAAACAGACGGACCACACACTCCTGAAGTTATTTCTATCATTTTATGAAAGCGTCTGTAACATTGGCGGTTTCGGATCAGACACATGGAAAGCCTGATAACTTGTTGTCATTTGATATTTTATGAATGCTTCAGTGGCATGGGGTTTTCTCTCAAGTATTTACACAATCAGCCGTGCTATTAGATATATACGACCATGTCTGGTATACTGACTGACTGACTGAGTTTGGTTTTACGCCGCTTTTAGCAATATTCCAGCAACAACACGGCGGGGACATCAGAAATGGGCTTCACACATTGTACCCATTTGGGGAATTCGAACCCGGGTCTTCGGCGTGACGAGCCAACGTTTCAACCACTAGGCTACCCCCACAAACCTAAGCTACTGAAACAAACAACAAAATTACTTGCATCGCAGCATTCAATATTTCACAAACGTCAACTATTTTCAGCCGAATAACATCTTATCTTGTTTTTTCAATATTTTTTATGTATTCTTTCTTTTGTCGGTTAGTTCATGTGTTGTCAACCAAGGATTTCCTGATTAACATTAAACGATTATCACATAAACTGTTAATGTATTTGATTAAAGTTTATATGTATAAATGTTTGTATCAAAACAGCTAAATCATCTCCATCATATTTGGAATCTCTACTAAAAGCACTTTAAATTTAATTTACACGAATATGTATTCCAAAAACTGTTCACCGGAAAAAACAATTGCTGCAAGTCATAATTGGGAATTGGATCGGAGAGAGGTGTTCTAACAATTTGAACATGTCATCTGCATCTTATGAGACCCTGGCTGAGCCGTGCCTTGACTGCGGTAACCTTTATTAAATACATGAATATATAACTGTCGACACGGAAAGGTGTGAGTACCAGCAGTTACACACTGAATAGCCGAGTTGAATATCGAGTTACTGAGGAGCTTGAAGTGTATCTCTCCATGGGGATGTTACAATCCATATTTAAAGAGGCCTTCTTTGAGAAAACCATTAACCATTCATATTCTATGAGCACGCTAAATCTTGAAAACAGGCCTCAAAGGGATTAAAGAATGGTGTTGAGTTTACTTTGTCACTCTTCCAACAAGGAAGTGGAAACTATTGCAACCTATAGAGAGGTTGGATGACATGTATGGGTCTTGAACATGATTCATTCCGCTGTTTCCTAAAATACAACATTCAAAATGATCTACACGATTTATTCTTTGTATGATAAGTTTTCGGGGAGAGGACGTAGGAGCGGCAACAAGCTGTGCGGATGGGATGACATTCAGTTTAAACAAGGGTTACCCTGAGAGCTTAAGCGTACAGGGTAGGTAGAGGATTCAAACAATACTTGCTTCCTATTATTAGTAGAACATTTTTATGTAATCGCGTATCTTATAATGGTTGACGTTTTGTCAGCAACTTTTAATTGCAATATCGGTGGTTGCAAGGATGTATTCTGAACCCATT